>NW_010136749.1:29873-30167 GCF_000699245.1 Pterocles gutturalis | reverse complement strand
CCCCACCGCCACCCCTTGGCCCACCATGGGTGACCCTGGAGCTGGAGCTCCCCTCCACTCTGGCAGCCTCACCAGAGAGTCCCAGAGGTGTTTCCCACCTTCAAAAATTTCCCTTTGGAGCATTTCACCCACCTGTTCCCCGTGGTAAAATATCCAATGCGATTTAATGAGGCTTTCAGAACAAATAATTCCTTTGAAGTCCCGCAGACCATGACAGCAATTAACTCAAGACCCATCTTCACTTTTGTTGTTGTACCTACTCTTCTTCAAGATCAACAGCATCACTGATGGTGC
>NW_010136749.1:17876-29842 GCF_000699245.1 Pterocles gutturalis | reverse complement strand
TCCCTACATAAGCAGAACGGGAACACGTCTCGCACCCAGCGGTGACAGCGAGCTGGCAAAGTGACCTGATTGCAATGACAGCCGCAATGTGGGGTTTCTGCAACGTCCTTGGGCTCATTTGGATTTTTTTTTTAATAACCTCCATTTTGCAGATGTAAGACTTTAAGGCAAATTGTTATGTTTATTGCTGGCAGCATTTAGATATGTAACCTCCTGCACCTATAGATGAGGCAGGTAAGGATGACAGCACTGGCGAACAATATACACAAATGGGAGGAGGAGATGTGACTCCTGTTAATAAAACTGGTCCCAAGCACATCCCAGTTCAGTATTCCATATACATGTATATATTAAAAAATTTTTACCCAAGTGTACGCAATGTGTATTATTTGCATTGTGAATTGTCTGTATCAATGCACATTGAAAAGCAAAATGGCATCGAGTATAAACAAGTAGAATTTTTTAAAAGAGAAAAAAAAAATCTAACTGAAATACGAGTTTCTCCACATCAGAAAATGAGAGAAATAAGAAATGAGGAAGATAGAGAGCAATAGATACACAACCAGAGATGGTTAGTCTAAAAATGCCCTTGGAAGAAACTTTGTCAAGGTTTTCTGTTTGTTTTATTTCTCTTTCTGTTGTTTTGTTTGTTTTGGGTTTGGTTTTTAAAGTGAGCAAGCATGAGGATAAAAGGAAACTCATTCCCCAGGAAAGGGCCTCCTACAGATGGAGCAGGATGTCCCGCTGACTCCGGCCCCAACGCCATAACCTCTGCGAGGGGGACGGCGTGTGAGCGCACATCCCCTTAACAAGGTTCAAGACGAGGGTTGTCACTGGTGGCAATACAGATGTCAAAGGAAAACAAAAGAGGATGCGAATCCTCCTCCTTGTGTACGTCTGATGACATCACCCGCATCCTGTAGATTAATGCGTTGGCCAAGCTTGCATCTCCAGACCCTACAACAACACACCATCCCAAAGTAAGAAAAAAAAGGAAAGAGAAATAGTCGCAACCTGGAATTTCTATTCTGTGAGAAATTCCAATAATTTCATTAGTCCTTTTGTGAAGGGAAATGAAATCTTAAAAGATTCCAGCAAAATTAAGTTAGGAAAACATTTTGTGGAAATGTTACATTTTAATAATATGCAGCTGTGGTCTGAAAATGTTAAATTTATCCAAACGCAACAAAACACAAAACAAAGCATATAGTAAACCTGAGAACTACACGATAAATATTAAAAAAAAAAGAAAAAAAAAAAAAAAAAACAGAAACCTGAACAAATTTCAACATTTCAGCATCATCCAAATGAAAAACTTCAACATTATACCAACAGAGATGAAAGTCATGCACTGGAACACATTTTGTCTCAAAACTGATTATAATCAACAAAATTCCTATAGAAAAATTCATTTTAATTCAAACTGGATTTCAGATTCACAGCTGTTTGAACATGTTTTGACAACCTATACCCGAGAAAATTGCTGCCACCCTGACCTCCTCTTCAAAGGTGACGCAGGCGAATTCTTACCCAAGGAAACCCTAAGACCTGAGTTTTCTATAAATTTGGTGGTCTCAGCTTCTTTCTCAGCAAAGATGCTTTAAGGAGAGGCAAAACAAAGCCATTGTTACTGAGACTTTCGTACTGTAAGACACCATACACAGTGCATTTGCTGGTATGCCATGAAATACCATAAATCATCCTGACAACATGATACTTGTCAAAATAAAGGCATAAAATACATCTCAGAATAAAATATCCTCAATCTTATTTATTTGTTTGCTCACTCCTGCCATTTGGCTTTTCTCTGTGGGTTTCCCCATCGTTAGGGTGAATTAGTGAGATTCTGCTGGAAAAACACAACCATGTGCATATTCACAGGCTTACACACCCCGAATTTCTGGGTACAGCACCACGCAGCCATTCACACAACTAAAAATAAACCTTTCAAAGGACACTTCAGCTTTCCTGCAATATTTTTTTTTCTCTTTTCCAGCATTTTTCCCCCCTCCTCCCCCATCAAATATTTCACTAATGCTCAAGGGTGGCAGGGTTTAAGGGAGTCCTGCATGGCGAGCTCCTTCAGCTGCTTAGCCCACCAGCATAAATTTGATCTCGTAATTAGTATTCAGCTCAGCATCTTGGATAGAAACCAATGTTACAGCCAAGAGGTGGTTTAAATCACATAAATCATAGATCAATGACAGAACTCTAAGCACTGGATAGATTACAAAAGTAAGCTTTAGTTAAAAATAGATTAACCATTTCCCTGCAGGAATTCCTTCAAAAAAAAAAAAAAAAAAAAGCCCTGAATATAAAACAAATAAAATTAAATCTGATAATTTTTTTTCTGATGTATGCATATACTAGATGAATTGTTCTTTCCCTTGACAGTTACACACTGATTAAAGAAATGTGTTAACATGCTATTTCAATGGAAAATATTGTAAATTGTGGAGACTTTAATTTTTTTAATGAGCCTTTAATAGCCAGAAAGAACGTACCAGCAATGGTGTGTACAGCTAGGCTTATAGCAAATGTCACAGCAACTAGCAGATACTTCTTCAGTTGCTGTTTTTATAGAAAGGGTAAGAATCCTTCCCAAGCCAAGAAAAATGTTTTTGAGAAGTTTTTTTAGAGTATTTCATGTTTTAAATTTTAAATAATGAAGAGCCCAGTTCTAAGAAGTATCAGCAGCCAGCTGCTACCCTGACTTAAGAGCCCATGGGGGTACTCAGCATCATGAGGGATTGTGCCCAAGACCACCACATTGTTAAAAGTTCAGTGGAAAGGGAAATGCGGGGCTGAATCTCTTCTCTTTGACTAAGGAAGGAGGGAGGGTTTGGCTCCTGCAATCAAATTCTCCCCCAGTGTAAACCAGCATTACACCAAAAACCAGCGTTACACCAAACAGGGGCGTACGGATGGATGCAGATCATGTCAACCAGGAATCTGCCCTGAGAACTGCAGAATACAAATTAGAAGCGTGTGCTTGCTCCTGGATATTTTACTGGTTTTTCCTCCCTTGAGGTCAGGCATTACTCAAGAGCAAATAAAAATAAATTTTAAAAAACCCACACCAAAACTTTTCAGCATCTGAAGGCAAATTTGCATGTCTATTTTCTTGGTTGCAGAACTGAAAGTGAGAAATGCCTTAGCAGGACCTCAGCCAGCCCTCAGGCCAGAGAACCGCCCAGTTCCAAGCCATCGTGGCTGGAATAATGTGCTCGAATTCCTGCCGGTGACTGGCAGGCGCAGAGGAGGCACGGAGCCTTTAAACACACACAGTCCGAGGCAGCTCAAGCAACATCAAACGGATGAAAAGCATCAGGCACCCAGTCCTGCCACCTCGTACGCCCTTTTATACTCTCCAAAAGCAGCTTAAAATTAGCTAGGAAGTGATCAAACAAACCAAGAGAAACCCCAAATCCCTGGACTAACAGATTTGGATCAGATGGAGAACTGAAAATACTGGAATTGTCCCCGATAAAAAGTTGCACAATTCTTAAACTGGTAAATAACTGTCATAGCCACGATATAATGAAACCAAACTTCCTGAACACCAACACCTGGTTGTAAATTTAACTTCCTGTAGAACACAGAAAAAGTTACTAAAACTGTTGTTGTCATATCTAGAATTTTAAAAATAAATAATACTGCTTTTATAAGCCTTTACATTTGTTTTCAAATATTCCAGCTCCATCAAGAAAAACATTTCTGAACTTTTAGTGCTTTATGGAAATTACTGCTTTCCATTTCCAAGGACTTGTTTCACCACGAGAAGAAACAGAAAAGCAAACTGCTCAATAGCTGCTTGAGGAGCAACGTTCAGATTTCACAACCGGCACCCCGCGTGATAGAAGACTCCAATATATGCAATCAAGAGATAGATTCAAACAATAATAACTAGCACAGGCTCCAGGGCATAGCAGAATGTGTCATTTACTTCAGACCTGAGCCTTTCAACATCACTCCTACCAGTAGTTCAGTGGAAAATAGATGGGACCACTCATGTAAGCAGAGACTACTCGTACAAGGGAGCTTTCAAAGGCTCTACTTTTTCTAAAGTGCTGAAAAATGCATATCAAGTTTAGTAAAACTGGAAAAAAAAAAAAGAGGGAAAAAAAGGAATCTCCAGTAATAAGCCAAATTGTCAGAGAGATGTCAGGGTTAATTTTTAAAGGCACATTTCCCTCCAGCAACAATTCTCTTTAATTATTTCAATGTGAAACACATTATCAGACATGTTCCTTCCCTGTTCTCGGCTCGTAGTGGCTGACACAAGATAGGTACAAGATGTTAAGGTTTCTCCGCCAATGCTCGCACACGGAGGTGCCGGGTACCTCCAGCTCCTTGGACCAAACCTCTGGGGCACCACCCCACAACAGCAGAACGGGGATGAATACGGTTGAGAAAAAGCTGCAGGATTTCAGAGTATGGCCCTTGACATGTAAACAGGCACCAGGCACAGCACAAACCAGTATGACCATGGGCTTTAAGGGCTATCAGGTAACCACAACCCATAGCACACGTGACAGCCTTCCAGGCTATTTGCATGGGAATTTCTCCATATTTTTTTTTTTCAATTTTGAGGTTTAATAGTCATGTGGGATAGATAACACAAATCAGGCAAAGTCCAGTCCAGGGGCTGCTGCAGGATACAGTCATGTAGGATACTTCTTCAGCAGCTTATGAGAAACACTATGTTCCTCCCAAGTAGGAAAGGACACTGTTCAGAGACTCAAAATATCAGCTCAAAAATGCGAGTGGTTTTAAATTTAGATATGTAGGAGAAACCTAGATCGAAGGAATTGGTTCAGTGTCACAAAGCAGCGTGTTTGATCAAGTATTTCAGATAGTGAAGGCAGGTTTCCTATTTTCAAACACAATTTCAAACTTGAGAGACATGTATTTAAAGTTCTTAAATATGCCACAAGTCACATCAATCTCTTCAACCCTCATTTTGGTGCGAGGAACCTCTAATCCTTCTCTTGAGGAGGAAGGCTTGAAGGGAAGAGGCTTTCGACCAACTCTACCAGCTTGGCTGCAATCTAATGGTCTTTTTTATATCACCTCCAGTAAAACTCACTCGATAGCTGGTCGTAAGATTAAAAGCTTTTCGAGTTGCTATCTTGGGAAATTTCTTTCAAGGAAATTACTACAAAGCCTTGTTTTAGTGTGTTCCCCTACTGTGCATCCTACTGTGTTTTTTTAATAAGGAAAGCTATCCATCCATAGAGGTGTATCCTGTTCTCCATGCTTGAGTGTCTAACAGCAGGCACATACAGTAGACACTCTGATGTTTTGCCTCTTTAATTTTCACTCCATAATGTTGGTGCCTGGTTTTCCTGCCTGCACCTTCAGAGCGCTTTAATTATGGGCACGCACAGAATTTTGAGAGGGGGTTTTCAGCAACAAAATTCAGATGTTACAAACGAGTTGAATACATAAAGATATTCAGAATTTTTTACCATAAAATCAAATCCTACTATGCAGTTATCACAGGATGGAAAATGTGACAAAATTACCAAGAGAAAAAATTGCAAGTACTTCATAGCTGAAACAGAAGGGAGTGTAGAGACGCTTCATTTAGTCTTTAAAAGATGCTTCATATATGGAGAAGTTCACACAGATATAGAGATGCTTCATACAGATATAGAGATGCTTCATTTTAGTCTTTAAAAAGACAACCGTATGCTAAACATGAAAGTACGGCAGATAGACCACCATGCTCTCAAGCAAGCAGGACAGAGTCAGAGGTTTCTATATTTGGACTCCCAACCCAATGAAAATAGCTCACGACACTGAATTTATTAGCCCAGGGAATTTAACCACTGATTTTGATGAAATTTTTTAAATCAAGTCCCTGATAAAAAGTTACCATACCACTCAAATATCAGCCTTGAAACATTTTTTTTAATAATAAGGGGCCAGGTACCCAGTTATAAATGAGCACTGCTCCGTTGACTTCAGCCAGGGTATGAAAATTGATTCAACGGAGCACCATCAGTCCTCACCAGCTGAGTATCTGTCCCTCTAATCACAACTAAAAAGATTTTCTTAGTCAATTAAAGGCTCAAAGCCTTTACTCACTCACACCAAATCCCCGTTGAAGTCGGTGCTAACAACGCATTCATTTAAATCTTAACAAACTGCGGCGCACACACCGCCTGGTGCCAGGCTATATATCGAAATACGCGCTCCTGCCATCCGAAGGCATCAACAGAGCAATACGTACCCTTCTATACTGTCTCACGTGGCCCAGAATAATAATACCTGCCTACCCTCCAATTCTGACGCACTTCTTCAGTAAACTGACAAAAAAATTAGCACATTCATTATTTTTGCTAGCAGGAGTATGAGCTATACGGGGAAAACATGTACCGATGCTGACAGAATGGGAGTAGTTTAATTTCCAAATTACATACATAAATAAATCAAACCATATAACCTGATAAATGAAAGATTATGAAAATAGTAATATCCTGCAAAATCTTGAAAGGCATCATAATTCCTCAAACAATTATCTTCTGTCATATTGGTGAGTAGCCCATGTAGACCAAGAACAGAAAATACAAATGTGCTCCTTTAAAATTCATGAAACCACTCATTCTGTCATAAAAGCAGGCATCTTTCATGGCTACTTATTTCACACAGTCTCATAACTAACACTGACAGATACTTGGAATGCAAAAAAAAAAAAAAAAGCGCTGGACAAAGAACACGAGCTGCTCGATTCTTACATTCTAATGCTTAAAACAGAAAATAAAAATCATATATTATATAACCTCACTGAATTTCTGCTATAATTAAATTAAAATTCGTAGATAAAAATGAGATTGTACAAAGACTGGTGGTGTACCGCTCCCAGGATTGGGCTGTGCTGCATCCATGACAACAGGATGGAAGGTTGCTTTTAATACTATTATCTTACATACCCACAGCTGAATGCTAATGCAGCTATACTGAGGAAATCAAGTTTCAGATCTGTATCCACTGAACTTACATCCACTAGGCAGGGAGTTTAAAAGCCAGGCGAGCACACAAAGACTAATATTAGAGCTCTGTCAACTCCCCAAAGGTCAGCTATTTCAAAAGGGATACACAAATATTAATTGTCAGGTAGTTCTGTACTGGAGACCAGGACTGAGGCAAAAATCAGGTTTTGTGACCATAATTTTCTTCCAATTTTATGTTATAAAATGGAGGTGCAGAAGAAAACAAAGATTAACTCCGATCAGTTTACACTCCGAACACTGACACATGACAATGCTTTTTCTTATGAACGGTGCCTTAGAAAGGATTTTAACTGTTTTCCTCAATGAAGGAGATAGAAAATATGTGGGAAAGCAGCTGGGCAGCCTTATTTTCCAGCAGATACCAACAATTCTATCAACCCACCCTTATCCTGGCTGGAGGATGTAGCCCCTGATCCAGCTTCTCAATTCTTCTTGTTCTGGATTTTAAAATGCAGTTTGCAATGAAATCATTAAAAAAAAAAGGCAACAAAACAAACAAAACCAAACCAAACAAATAAAAAACCCACCACAACACAAGTTACTATTTTTTGGGGCAACTATTTCCCAAATAGAATTCTGAACTGTCTGGTAAGATCAATGCATCTCTTCCTCATTAGTGCTGCCAAAATCAAAACAGTTCAGTAAGTCCCCAGGCGAAGAGGACCTATAAAGCCTTGTTCTACCACGAGTGATATTCTGTGACTGGCAACATGGATCCATCCTCCAGAAGGTGAAGACAGCCTTACAAATGCTTTAGACTTTCCTTAGTGCACGGGTAGTTTTTAGACATCTTATGTTATCTATTATTTCTTCTCCAACCCACTAGACTTCTAGGTGGAGAACTACCAACAATTAGAGCTACTGATCACTTTCCTACAATAGGCTGTAATCTGGTGTTACCCAAATCCCACTTATTTATCAAACACTGGTTTATACACCATCATACCCTGAACAATTCGTTTTTATGTGCAGTGTAAGATTGCTGCAGGAAACTCTTGTTCTGGCTCTACCTCCTGTCATAGTCAAGCGTGGGGACATTCTGGCAGGTAAAAAGGCCCAATATTTTGGTGAATGCATTCTTAGAGTTACTATACATTAAACAAATACAATAAAATAAATAATATATACATAAACAATTTATAAATACAATAAAATAAATAGAACTAAGTAATCTGAACCAACTGAGCTAAAATAATGAGGAGAGGCACTTCTGGTGAGAGCTTCTCCAGTCCATCAGGTGTACTTGCAGGAAACCAAGCCAGCTATTATGGAAGTGAAGGTTCACTGACAAACCACAGCAGAAGTGCAGTCCCCAAGGGTTTTTTCCCCCCCTGTGCAGAGTACTCTTTCTTTTCAAAAGCATGGCTTCGGTGGGGCAGCAAAAAGATGTTTCATTTCAGGAAAAGTAAAAGGAGGCAACAACCGTCACAATGATGACAGTGTTGCCTCCTGAGTGGCAGAGTGACAAAAAGTTGTAGCATTTTATGACACAGTAATTGAAAAAAAGTATTAAGTTGTTAGTGGAAGTGTATTTAAGAAAAGCCCCACACATGGTTGTAATAGAAAATTAATCCTCAGAGCCCAGAAAGTCCCTGAGGATGTGGAATCCATCACGAAGTTACTCCCTGTCCCAGATTTTCTTGTTGCTCGCCTCTGCTTACAACAGTTGTCTTTTCATTAGAGTATTTGATATCAATTTACTCAGACACCAGGGGCAAAAAAGGATTTCACTTTCTTCATCTGAAAGACACTGATCCTCAGAATTAGTACTTTGAACAGATGCCAGCGACACATTTCCTACACTAATCACCACAGGTAGCCACGGCAAATTGTCCAGAGCCTCTCAGGGCTGCCCGGGCAGCCACCCCTCTCCTGAATTTCTGATGATTCTGGTACAGGCAACATCCCTGAATGCCAGGGTATCTCCTTCCAGCCACCTCTTGCTGTGGTTCATATTTTTAAACTAAGCCCATAGAAAAACATCCCCATTTTTCACACCCTCTTTCAGACAATGACCACCCTTAGTAGAGAACTCAAGGCAGTAACTGCTCTAAGGGCATTTTCAGATTAAAATCTCTCAGAAGAGGTAAGCCTCCATTTTGACACGCATTAAGCGTTGAATTAACTTCACATGACACAATAAATAACCTCGGGAAGGGTGCCTACCTCACCTAATTTGACATAAGAGTTGGCTACCTTCTGCTGCTGACTGTTTCCAGCCTTGCAAGGACCAACACCTGGAGAAACCACCATCCAACCAACCATGACTCCGTTGGCACAGTTATCACACAACTTGTTCCCAACCACCTGGGCATCTGCTGAGACCTGTGGTTCACCCTAAAGACAACACAAAACACCGCCCACATGGAAATGTTTGCATGGACTTTGGCTCATCTCTTTTTCAAACCTTGATGATATTGAGGTTTTATCACCAAAACCTTTACAAAAAATGAACTTCCCTGAAGTGGCTGTACCCAGACTTAGGCTTAAGCAAGAAGCTGACCCTGCAATGGAAGAAATGCTTGTGGACTTTCAGCAAGCAGAGCTTGTGCTTTTCTACAGCCAGAAGCAACCTAAATTGATATCCAAAATTAACCAGCATGGATTTTCTCCTAAGCATAGCCGCATCTTGGTGGAAGAGTGAAAAATGAAGATGGAAACCTGAGGGTTTGGAAGATGGAAACCTGGCCTCAATGAGGCTACTAATAAGGTACAAAAAAATTGTTCTTTTTATCAGAAAACTTGGAACTCAAACTGAAAAAAAAACAATTCAATGCAGCAGAAACCAATACATCATCTGAGAAGACTTCCATATAAGTTTTCTCTCCAAAAACAGAGAGTGATGGGAAACGCAAAATCCAAGAACATTAATCCAGCTTCACTCAGATGGGAAAACTCTTGTCCTCACAAACAACCCTGATGGGATGGGATCCGTGGGTGGGAGAGGGAACGATGGTCCCAGCAGGCATGGAACGCTCCCTGGGATGCCGAGACCTGAGATACGGGGCTGAATCCGTTCCCAGTCCCCATTATTTTGGCTGCCAAAAAAAATGCCTGGCAATCAAATATGTTTGGACACTGCATTTGGGAGATTTCGTTTCAGCCTCAGTTTCTCCCACTGACCATGAGACGTGGTATTTTTTCCAGTCAACTCTGCTTTTTTGGAAAATGAAAGACTAAAGAAATTCAGCCACTTTTAAAAATAAACCTTTAAAGAAAGGTTTCTTTAAAGAAACCTCATACTTTTTATGTCTTGGAAGCTGGTCTGAATGGTTGGAATAAAATGCTCAAATCAACTTAATACTTCCTGTATTTGGATAATTTGGGTATGCAGGCATATCATAGTTTGAATATTTTTATTGGATGCTTTAAAAATAGATGTATGATTTGGCTACAATTCTTTAGTATTTACTGCAGAAAAATTCTGAGGTCATATTGTTATTTATGAAAAAAAAAATCATTCTCTCAACCCAATAGTTTTCCAGTTGTCAGCAGTTAATGCTGTCTTCAACTCAGATAGTCAGTTTTCATTTTAAATGATCTCTCTCACAGTTTTCTTTTCCTTACACACATATTCCTGTTTTGCCAAAGACACACCAAAAATTATTTGTATTTCTATTAGCAATACAGTTTTACGAGACAGGGAAGTTATGGGTGAGACAGTTAGCTCCTCGAGCTGATGCTGAAAAATTCCCTCCATAAACATAACATGGACATTGTTACAGCATTGTAAAATCAGAGTCAAATCCTGTAAATGTGAAAATACTCAAGCTGCTCATCTATCTGTGTCTGCAAAGTCCAGCACTTGTTGCTGTGCGGTCCCTCACTCCAATTACCGGAGCTCAGCCTCCCCAGCCGCGTTTCTCTTCCCTGCATGGCTGAAGAGCCTTGGGTTTTGAGCCGTAAACTTGACTCAACCTCCACCCAATGACTTCAGATACATTTTTCCCATTTTGGACCAATTCTCTGATTTTTTTTCCCCAATAATTACCTGGCAGGATTTTTTCTCAGTGGGGCTTGCAGGGTGGAGCAGGGCTTTCCCTCCTCCTCCTCCTCCTCCTCCTCCCCCCTGGCAAACAGCCCATCTGGCACCCATGTGGCACCATTTGCTAGGTGGGATCTGGCAGAAAAGTGCCACATTACCAGTAGCAATCACGGCCATAAACAGCTCAATGACACAAAGAAATGACTTCCAGATTAGGTGTTTTGGATTCCTTTTTCCCCAAGATGTGGGGAAAGCATATGTATAAAACATCACTTATTTTTACAGCAGCTCTCAGTGGTGATAACAGAACGTGGGGCTGCAGCAAGCTGTGTTCTTTAAGCCCCCCATCCCTCTCCAAAGGCTTAACACCACAAGGTCTTGCCTAAGCTGGGCTCCCAGCCACATCGCTGAAGGTGCATAATGCTTCGTAGAGTCTGATCTAAAGAGCAGGGAGAATATATTTGCTATAGGGTTTAATATATACCCTTTAGGATTCCCTGTGTTACAGGGGGAAGGGAGCTGTACAAACAGACTTGGGGAAAAAAAAAAAAATGATGCATTGCTCACATTTTTGAAAAGTTGCCTCGGGCAGTTATAAGTTACATAAAGTTGCTCCTATCCCGGCTGTAGTCCTGCCAAAGTTATCTAAGGTGACAAGCAGAAAGTGACAACTCCAAACTGGGAAAAAAAAGGTACCTAAATGGGGCTTTTTGCATACACAGAATCAGAATATAACTGGCAGCCCACAAACCAGGACATGACTTCAAATTTTCATTGTAATCACGAAGATTATTCTAAGATTTTTTTTTTAAATGCACAAAACATCTATACTTAAAACCAGAGTAATTACTTGTAGATTAGCAGAGTCTGAAAGAAACTATTCTTGTTTCCAGTAGCTGCATTAATGGACTTCATTCAGCCTGACATTTGTGTGATAATGTGAATATTTAGCTTTTTGAAGT
>NW_010136749.1:6716-17845 GCF_000699245.1 Pterocles gutturalis | reverse complement strand
TCCCTACACTCATGGCTTCTAGAAATCCTTCAAAATCTATCGCATTAGAAAGGGAAGATAGAGAGATATTCTGAGGAAAATTACTCCCTTTTCTTAAACATTCTTCTTCCCCCCACACACACATTCTTGGTTTCCCACACACACTTCTAAGGAACTGCAATGTAACTTTTCAGGACCTCTACGAGAGAAATCTAAAAGAAATTATATTTTAAAACAATCAAGGCAAGAAATAAAAGTCATCCCTAACTAAACCAAATAGTAAAAAGTTGCATATCTTTTGTGTCTTTTATGAGAGAGGGAGGAATGATTAAAAATGTACCAAGAGCCCCGAATGCTATTTTACTGTCATTTCCTTTGATTAACCTTCACCTGACCTCAATCCCTAAGGCAATTTTAGTTTCTTTCTGTTCTTCCATTTAAATTCTTCAGTACACCAGGTGAGCACATCTCTGACACTCTGTTGCAAAAACCTTAACAGGGACAATACCAGGTCACATTTACTCCAAAGCTGAGATTTTTTAAGTCCCTGTGGAATTATATAATGACTTTTTCTAGGTATTAGTTAAAAAATAATTCAGCAAACCACACCAGTTTACACCAGAGCAGGACCTCGCTGCTGCTGGCTGGTACAGACTAACCAACCCCATCGTGCTGGCAATTCTCACCAACATCCCTGCTCTGCCTTTCTAATGATGTTCGAGTTATAAAATGCAACTTGCCCACTGGAATGGGAAAAAAGCCAGCAAGAATAAAATCTTAAAGAAATAAATAAACTCTTTGCAGGAGGAAGGGATCCAGTGTTCAACATGTGCAGAGAAATCTTATAGTACAATTCTTTATTATTTTAAAACTCAGTTTCTCAATGAGTCTCATGATCTTCGAGGATGAGTAGAAATCACGAAACGTTTGCGTACTGAGACTCTCCTCTTCAAACTGTAAAATAAAAAAAGGACAAACTGGGAAAGGGCAAAAAATATCTACAAAATTATATAAGCTCTGTAAAAATGCCCAATGATGAAATATTAAGGAAGTCTGACCTATTTAGTTCATCAAAGACTGACTTAAGGGATGAGTCAATCCTCAGCCATAAGAATTCAGATGATGCTGAGGTTTCCGATAACACATTTTTAATCTATTGGGAAAAGATAGGGGATTCAAGAGTCAAATGAAGCTTAGAATCAAGATGCATAGTTTTAGTCGTTAGGAACCACCATGAGCCACTGTACCAGCTTACTTTGGGATGAAGAGGTACTTCATTACACGTAGCCTTTATTATAATTCCAAAAAATATTCTATAACATACACAGAAGCTCTGAATTCAATGCAGGCTTTGCTCTTCGTTGCTGTCAGCCAAATGTGTGATCTGACTGGATTCATGACATCTCCGTTTCATATTGTTCACCTTAGATGAATTTTCAGGATTAAAAAAATAAAAATAAAGAAGCACCAACTTTTCTTGCAAACTGCCATCCAAAAAAGTTCCGTTTGGATTGGCTGAAATTTATTGGCACGAATCATTTTGAAAAGTTTTATTTCTTCTGGGCTTTTTAATTTTCACTTTCTTGCTGTCTGTATATAAAAAAAAAGAGATGAGACACAAACCTGTTGGGTTTCAAAATGCTAAAATTGACTGTCACGGCAATTTCCAAACTCTACCATTGTAAAGGAGGTGATTCATTAACCCTGATCCTCTCCTGTTAATAATTTTATTCTCCACAAAGTGGTACTTCCTGACAACATGAAGGAGTTGCAAGAGAAAAGTCCTGTTGATCTCAGTCATGATCCTTTTCTGACCTTCAATATTTCATACTATTCCCAAAACAATTAATACACACTCTCCGAATTCAGCTCTCTTCAACTGTGTTTGGGCAAGCTCTGCTTCTTTCTCATTTATAGATACATCCAGAGAGTGACACCAGCTCTACACATTAGGCTGGGTCATCTGTGACAGATTCTGCCCGGAGTTTTTCCATCACAACATCTCTGCCGAGTTCTCCGGTGAAATGGCCAGCTCTCGAATGACAGATGTACTCACCTGCCAGAGTGCAACGCTTAACCGGAGGAACAAAAGGATCCGAAACAGCCTCAGGGAGGGAGGTCAGGTGAAGGTTAATCAAAGGAAATGACAGTTAGATGGTATGCACAGCCCTGGAGATTACATATGTGCATGTCGCTGGGAAATATTTAACTGGTTTACCCCTATTTAGGAAGAAACCAAAATAAAGGGCATATATGGAAAAAATGCAGAAGAGTCCATAGACACCACTTAGCCCAGTAGAGCACTGGTGGGATGCAAACTTGCCAGGTGAGAGGTGAAGAAAGCCAAAAAATGACAGCTCTTCGTGTGGTTTCAACTATTATAAAACATTTCACTATCATAAAACACAACACAGTAGCTGGGGAATTCCATAAAACGCTCCTTGACCTTGCTCCCATATTTACTCCCAATATTCAGTGATCTTCTCTCAAAATGGAACTAAGGATGGAAAACTACAGCTGGGAAATCCTGTAGAAGTCTACAGAACCTCATTTGTGTCTCATAATGAACTGGGTTTGGCCATGTTCCTCCCTCATTTTTATTTCCTTTCCAACAGGTTTCAGGCACTTGAATTTTTACTCTCAATAGTACTTTCAAAAACTGATTTTAAGCTTGCAAGCATGTAGAAAGGGATTTTTAGATACACTCTCCTCAAACATCTAATCATGAAATATATTTGCATATTTGTCCTCAGCTAGTTGGGGAATTAAACCAAGACCACAGGTCTTATCAATCACAAATAAGTAATGCACCCTGAATTCTGATTTCTAGTTTTGATTAAAAAGCCAATTTGTCAATAGAACTAACGAAAAATTTTGACAACTATTTTTTTTATTCTTCCCGCAGAACAAAAGGCAAAAATTCACTGAATGCATTATTAATTATGAGTTATTCATCCAGCTCTACTAAGACCTAATCTGTTTCTTTTTTTAAGCATCAAAAAGGTCTTTCAAATAAAAGTTGCAATAATGAAATATGGCAGCAGATCTTGAAACATGCTTTTACCCAGTCTGCGGATATGTAAAAGGTTACAGTACCCGAGTTATTAATCCCCCATCACTCTGACAATTGATTTTGAACACAGTCTGTTGCAGTCTTTAGAATGCAAGATCATAAATGTTCAAAACTAATTTATTGCTCTTTGTTCCACCTGGCAAAAATACACTGTCAGATTGAGTTGTGTTGATGCAAAGATGCAGATGAGTAAGTCTTATCCTATCCACATTTGTAAATTTGTTTGCAATATCTGTGCGTGGTTAGGAACATTCACAGAGGAGCAAAGAAAGAGGAAGAGGTTCTGCTGTCTTTAATCAACTGGAAATATTTGCACAAATAGGTATTTCTTTTAAAATGAATGGGGAGGAGTCATTCTTTAAGTGTGTTGGTATTGATATTTTTGGTTTGTGCCCTGGTATCTGTCAGATTTTTGTAAGTACACACGTAAAGCTCTTGCTCTAGATGCATACGGACATACATACCAGGCAAGGATTCCCCACATATATGCAAAACCTTTCATCCTCCATGGCTTGCTTTAATTAATAATTTTGAAGCCTGAACCAATTTCATTCATACTGAAAATTCCTGAACTTGCCTTTGCCGCGTGCAGCCGTTGCCGCCACTCCTGCCTGTGCCAGGGAAGCACCGACCTCCAAAGAGGGACAAGCCAGAAGAGGAGGGGAGGAGGGCAAAAAGGAAGAGAAGGATCCACCGATGTAACACATTCATTTGTAAGGATGAAGGGGCTTTTTAAGGATCAAAAAGAATATATTACTGGGCAGTTTATTTTAAGAAGAAAATCCTGTCCCACAGACCAAGCATTCCATAATGAATTAATTACAAGTTTTCTAAAGCCTACTACCGAAGCAGGGAACTGAAACATGAAAAATAGAGACAGGGAAGAAAAACAGAAGAGCATTTCGACATCAAAAATACGCCTATCCAGAAGTATCTGTTTCTCATAGTCTCCTGTTTCTAATAGTCTCTAAAATATTTTTTTTCAGTAGAAAGATGAACCTGTAAAATTACTGTTCTCTTCAGAACAACCACATAATACTTCTTTAATAACACTTTTCCATCTTACATATTTCACAGTTCAATAATACAAACTTCATCTTTCCATTATCTAGGGGCAGAATCAGTTAATTGTCCTGGCAAGTTTACTCCTTTCGCATTATTATTTTCATCACGCTTATGAAGGAGGAGAGCCATCTGAATGTGAGCCAGAAGGGCTGCATTCATGCCTTGTAGACATCTCTATGATATTGAAATTAATTTCCAGTATAAAACAGTTAACAGAATAACCTTAGATAAAGGCAAGTATAATATTAATTTCATTCTTTTTGTTGGCAATGTTGTAAAGTCCATTGCTCGAGTAAAGAGCACTTTTCTGAGCCAGATACAAATTAATTTTACCATTCTTCTTCAAATATGAATTTTAAAAGTCAACTAAAGGCTACAACAGCTTTGAAACATTTCCGTGATTGTTTTAATTACCTATCATACAGCTGTGAGACACTGAGAAAGGGAGGGGTGGAGAGGGAAGGGGGAACAACACCTGGTGTATTAGCAATTGTTTTTCCGACATAAAGAAGAAAAAATACATTCCAAGCACTCAGACCAACAAAACGCTCAGCAAAGTCAACACAGATTTTTTTTTTTTCAGCACATTAATGTGGTATTTTTATTCTGGACTCAGTGTTTTTATTCTGTCTTTCACTGTTAAATAAAACCATCAAATCTCCAAACATTAAATACATGAATGCTGACGGCTCTTAAACCTTGCTTTTCAACCCAAAGTTGACACACAAGCTACAATAAGTCAGTAAAGGCACACGTGGGGTTTCTTTCGAGGGTCTCATTCTCTAGCAAAAAAAAAAAAACCTTGCTTGCTTTTACATGCAACGACACGAAAAGGCATATTTTTTGTTATTCTGACCCTTAATAGAATTGGGATCTAGAGGCTATTAGAACTTCTGCTGGCCTTTGACACCTTGGCTTCCAGCACCTCAGCGATCCGTCAGTGCTGGGGTAACAAAAGCCCACTCAAACGTAGAGTTGTCATCCCCACGCTACATCTGTTGGCCACACTGTTCCAAAGTGCTGACCCCATCGTTTCACCATAAACACCACCAGAATCAACAACAACAACAACAGGAATGAAAAAGGAAACTGGATGTCAAAAAGTCAAGTCGGCGCGTTTTATTTGCACATGTGTCAGTAAAGATAGAAGGAATCGCTGAATTAAATTAAATCAAAGCAAACCTGCTAATTAAACCAGCTAAAGTAATGTTTGGGAAGATGTGTGACTGGTTTCCTGCCTATCTGCAAATAAGCCTCCCTAGAATATAAACATGTTTCTATCTCTACTTCATGTATAATAAGTCTTTAGGCAGATTGTAATTAGTATTTTGAGTTTCTAACAGAAGATCTATTGTGTTACCAGAGGAATATTTTTCCTGACCAGCAGAACACTGATTATTTCAGCTTCGCTCTTAAGGGTTCTCACCTGTTCTTCTTATGTTGGTCAAAGCCTTGGATCCAATTTGTCTGGATCAAATTGTTTGGGTATGTGCTGAATACCATCATCTTCATGTGTGTTGCTTGCAGTTAACCACAAGTGCAGGCATTGTATTCAAGTCCACCTACAAGCCAAAGCAGAAATTATTACCGGTTTTCCTTGGATTTGTGCTGTAGTTTGCTTCTCATTCAGCGTTGAAAGAATGATCAAAATTATCATTCTAGTGAGCAGAAGAATGGAGTTGATACAAAAGTTTTGCACAAGAATGACACTATTTGTAAAAACAAAAATCAACTTTTTATTTCTGTTTTACTTATTCCCAAGTTCCCAATGCATAATTTTATACAAACCCAATTACATAGCTCAGTGATTTACTGGCAAAGCTGGCCAGAAGAAATTATCTGGCTTTAGCTAATGTGTGTGCCTATTTACAATCCAAACAAATCCACTGAAAATTGCTAAAGGGCTACAAAGAAAAAAAAAATCAAGTCAGAAATGCATCAGTATGCAAGCTGAAAAAAGTTCACCCTATGTTTTCATGAATAAACCGTGTTTATGAGTCCGGATCCAGTCTTTGAGATCATGCTCTATTTATTTATTCCAATATTTAACTTCAAGCACATCTGGGGTTTCATTGGCTTGGAAAGCACGGTGTTTTCTTTTTGCCCTTTTCAGGATTTTTTTGAAGGATTAGTTTGCACAGTTAACGGATGCATGGCCTGACTTCAACAGGATTACTCAGATGTTTACAGTTACCCCTGGGCTCGAGCAGGTTTTTTAGATTCAGGGCTACACGGCATCGGGCCACGGAGCTGCATGTGCATCACATTAACAAACGGCCACGCAAATGGAGTGTGATCTGATACCGGTATCTCCAACATGGAAATTGTAACCAGCAACACCGCAATAATGGGTGTGTTACTCATGCTGACAAATATCTGCTTTTTGCTGGAACATTTCTGAAACAATAAAGAATGCCTTGGGAGGAGCATGGGCTCTTTTTTACATAGTTTGTATAAAGTGCAATGTCTAAGCCAAAAATACAAATGAAACATTTATGATTTTTTTAATTGCACAACAAATAATGCCAGATTATTTCGTCTATTTTCCCTGGGCACAACTCTCAGTCGGAGGTTTTGTTAGACACGGCCCAGAGCTCGTTCACTCAGTTACCTCAAAGCAACCGCCTCCTAAAAATACATCAAATTCCAAATATCTTAAACCCCAAATTTTGCTGTAATTGCATGCTCCAGCGCTAAGTCCTACATCAATATGAAAGCCCACTGATGTCAGCATGACTTGTGACAACACAAGATTTCCCTCCCCTCGGCACAGCTATAAAACTGGAGACTTGGTGAGTTTATTTGAATTATGTGGATTACATATGATTAAACAGATTTGGATTAAATTATGGCAACGGGCTGTCTTCTCAAGAACATCCTATCGGGACCACGTTGATGTAAAATAATCAAGGTGACCTTAGAGACTTATTACAACTCTGAGCAACTTCTGTGGATGAGGATTTTTTTTTTTTGTTTTAATCTGCAAAGATCAGGCTGCAAGATGCAAGGAGTTAAAATGCTGCTTTCCTGATGAATAGTTTTCATGCCTTAAAATTACGATTCAGGTAACAAAGAGCAATCTTTCTTGCAGGGGAAGCCAATCTCGGCTAAACTCCTTGAGCTCAGCTTCATTCATCAGGATGGGAAATACAGCTGTGCCTTGTCCTAGCATGCAAGAAAATCCAAATAAAGGAGAGCAATGTCTGGACAAAGAAATCCACCAAAATCCCACCCAGTTCAAGTTTGCCCTCCACTACATCACAGCATTATCTCACCTAATTTAAAAAAAAAAATACTCTGAATATTGCTGTGAAACTTTATTACTGTAGTTAGTCTCCATTTAACCAACAAATTATTTTGTAAATGTCATGTCATAAATGGGTTAACCATAAACGACAGAAACTAATTTCTTCCTTGCTGGAGTAGCAAAGACACAGCCAAGAAAAGAAGTTGGTGACATGATTCTGCAACAACTTCCAGCTAACCAGAGCTAAATCCTGAACTCCAAAAGCTTCAGACGATTCACAGGCTGCTGCTCCAGCCAAAGGGTTTTAACAGCTCAGGAGCGTGTGCCTCGTGGACGCTGATACACATCCTCGTATTTATGATGGGTAACATTTGGCAACCATCGCTACCGAGGTCATTCTGAGGGTAGGGAGGAAAAAACCTAACGGATACATAAAAAAAAAAAAAAGGCAAAAAAAAGACCCAGGCTGCCAAAGTCTGGGGGTTTGGCAGAGTAACAGAGATAAACTAATCAGCAGCACAGCTTCCCTGTGCCGAGGCTTTCCGATTTCCGCGCGGAACCCCGTGCCTCGCCCCCTTGGATTAAGCAGCCCAGCAGTTCCTGGATTCACACAGAACATTGAAGAGAAAGAGGGAGAAAAAAAGAAGATAATGGTAATAGGAATACTTCCCTGAAGTTTACTGCAAGTTATACATCAGCTCAAAGAAGTTTGTAGCCTGAGATACTGTATAAAAATTTCAAAAGGCTTGCTGGGGGTGGAAGCTGTTATGTAATCTATTAAGACTTCAAAGTTTGTGCTGCATTCTCTCCCATACGGACACGTGTAGTAAACATGATGCTCTGAACCTCTGGAGTCACATCTGCATGGAAGGACTTGTGTTATGCAATTTGTGGTGAAGCCACTGGTCTGGAAACTTCCTCCCCTTTAACATCCATCCTCCAAACGAGTCCCCCACCCCATTCTCTCCTCCACCAAGGACATTTTTAGCAAGATTGCTGTGCAGCTAATTACATTACTATGGCATCCGAGTACCACACAGTCACGAGATCTGCTTCTTTTAACAGCCTTGGGGTTTGGAGAGAGGAGTTAACGAGGAAACATCCTTATATCTGGAGAGCTGAGGCACGAGGTCAAGTCGTTGGTCCAACACTGCTGCCGGAGATGCGCCAGGTAGGAAATTGCTCACTGTGGAGTAGCTGCCAGCATGGACCAGGTGCCAAGGCAGCTGCCCACGCCAAGCGTCACAGACCATGTGTCCATTTCCTCTGCAACAAACACATTTCTGGGACAAACATCAGGAATCTGGATTTTTGACTTGAGCAGTCCTCCTGCCCAACCTTGGGGCTGGAGCTGCAGGGGTGTTGCTGGGATGGTGTCCCCTGACCAACAGACGATGGGCTGAAATGAGCTTCCCCTTGCCTGGATTTCCTGTGTCCTACCTCATGTGACCGTCCCTGAAACTTGACTTGTCCGAGGCAGCTACTCCGATCCCTCTCAGATCTTCAAGAGCAGAGCACTAACTTGAAGAACTCTTTTCTCCATGTCATTCCTCCACACAGAACAGAATTATTCTTTATTTCTAATTCCTCACACCGGGTTTTCTCATCTATTTCCATTCACTTCCTCCAACAGACTTTTCAGCCACATCTCTGCTACTGGAAGAGTTTGGTCATGACTTGCCACAGCCTCTGGTTTCTTTGCCTGCTACTTCCATCAGGTCAGCTCAAACCTCCAAGAGCTGTGTGTTATCTTTGGTGTTGACATCTCTCACTGCTCTGATGCTAAAACTTTTCTTCCTATACAGTTGCACAGCATTTTCAACGGGTAATTATGAAAAAACATCCACAACAGAATGTGGAGCGGAGGGCTTAAGCCCCACTTGCAGAAAGCACCCTCTGCCCAGTCCACCTCCAACCACAGCACCCCACAAGAAGCTTTATGATGAAAACAGGCTCAACCACAGCCCTTTGACAGGCTCCTAATTTATTCAATTAACAATAAACTCACCGTACTGCTTCCTGAACCTGTCAGCCAGCTGAACTGAGACAGCCAGCTGAATGCTAAGATATATTCAGCCACTGAACTATCTTATTGTGCAGAACTGAGGTCTGTTAAAATTGAGAGTGGACCCCAAATAGCCAGGAGTAAAGGACTTTGGCCAAAGGTGTAATCCACTAGAGACCTCACTTCTATGATAAAACTTGTTCAAACCTTTGCCAAAAAAATTGGATGTCATGTTGTCAGTCTGCTCTGTGTTACTCAAAGTGCAATACTCATGGTAGCAGACGGATTAATTAATACAGATAACAGAAACAGTAGCATATAATCCTGCAAGAGACAGCTGAAACCACAAAGGACCACAGTTCCCCTGTGGCACAGCGGTATTTTTTTTAAGGGTCCGGTCCCTTTTCAACAGTAATTTTAGAGGAATAGCAGTTGGCCAGATACCGTCATGGATAATCAGCGATGGAGAGAGAGAGAGAGAGGGGGAAAGAAAACCCTCCTCCTGACAATCAGCATCTTTAAGCCGCAGAAGAAACAGCTGCCTAGCTGTTCATTAGAGAAGGGATTTGCCAAACACCCTCCCTGAAGCTCTGTCATGCGAGGTAGTACTACGTGTATTCTCTCCTTCTACCGAGACGTAGTCTAAAAGCATTCGTATTTAGTTCTCCCATCCCCCTAAATCTTCTCCACAAAGGACACTGTCACCACCAAAGCTTTGCAACAAAGATCGTTTATATATCTGACAACCTTTAAACCCCCGAAGAAAGGGAAAGGGAAGCTGTAAAGCTCTCTGAAGAGCTCGGTGGTGGAACAAGCAGAATTATGAGCAGCAGGAGAAATATGAGTAATTAAGACAACAGTATATCTGTATCCTACAGCTGACAGAGTGAGGCTGCAAGTTAGCTCTGGGCAAGGTGTTAGAGGAGGAAAGAACTGAGCAGACGGTTTCTAATGTTATTGTTGAAAAGCCAGCCCAGGAAAAAGGCTAAAGGGACAATTCCATTAAAAAGAAGGCAGTAGGTTGGCTTAAGAGAGTGGTTAGATGCAGCCTCGGAACATTAAAGGACCAGGTCAGCAGCTCTCTGTAATGAGACAAGCAATCGTTTGGGGAGGCAACCAACGCGGCACACTGGCTGTTCTTAAAAGAAAACACTCTTGAATTATCTATCAGTGGGTTAGACAGAAAATTAAAGCTGCAGAATTGCACCACAGCATCAAACAAAAGCACCAGGGTGGATCGAGGCTGCAGAGGTGCAAAGGAGAGCAAGTCACGGCGCTTTCCAACGAGGTTTGGGCAATGTTCATCCCAAGCTGGCGTGGTGGCCGGGACACGGCAGTCACTCCCACCCATGACACAACCAGCGTGTCCCCATGCTAGCTCAGGTCCCAGGACCCAGGCTGATGGGGTGTAACCGCTGGCCGGATCCACTCCCGCACTCCTGCTCCTCTGGCAAGTGCAGAAACTCGATTTTGCTCCTCCTCCGGCACACAGCATGCTCCAGCGATCCCTCAGCTGGCAGGATGGCCCTTCGTGGCTATGGCAGCATAGTTTATAGCAGTCCCCAGGCTGTGTTTTCCATCTAGTATATATAAGTGAATTAGTGGAAAATTTGAGCTTACACAAATCACAGAGCCAGAGCAGCGTTTGTCATAGCCAGGCAGCCTTTTTCTCAGGGCTGTAATGAGGTGCAGTAAACAAACTGTGGGCTGGATCCATGGTTCCTGTATTACAGCTGGGTTTAGAGCTGGGAAATGCTGTT
>NW_010136749.1:0-6685 GCF_000699245.1 Pterocles gutturalis | reverse complement strand
AAAAAAGAAAAAAAAAAAAAAAAAAAAGAAAAAGAGACAAAAAAAAAAAAAAAGAGAGAGCTCCCATATCCACACAGATTGAATGCATGGCCGGCGCAGTCACCTGGGGCTCGCAGGCGAAAAGATCGATACGTGGATATTGGGGAAGAGCAGCCGTCCTCCCTCCCAGGCTCCGTCTGCGTGTCAGCAGAGATGGGAGTTACAACGATATTCGCGCTGGAGAAGTGGCAGAGGGGTTGCTCCGAATTTCCATTCTTGTAAACAAGAGCAGCACTTGACCGAAGGATAAGAGCTGCAGCAAAGGCAGAGCCAGAGGGCACAAAACGAGGGTCACCAGCTGCAACCGCTGCGGCCACCCCCGAAGAGGAGCTACATGTCTGCAGGAGGATGGGGAACAGAGGAGGCTGAGAGGTACCAAAAAAATCTCTAGCTCCAGTTTTCAAGAGATTACCCTGGTATGCCCCAACATCTCACACAGCCAAGTTTCTCAACACGCTCTGGCCAAGTCCCCAGCAGCTACGCATTCCCACTACACCTTCATTTATTTCCACCTACAAGTCCCAGCCCTTCTCCAGCATTTGCATAGCACTATCGACAGCAACAACACTAATTTACCTAAAAAAATACACCTGCAATACATGCTTTGCCTTGAAACACAGCATAGGTATAAAATCACAGAATGGTTTGGGTTGGAAGGGACCTTAGAGATCATCAAGTTCCAACCCCCCTGCCGTGGGTAGGGACACCTCCCACTAGCCCAGGTTGCCCAAAGCCTCATCCAGTCTGGCCTTGAACCCCTCCGGGGATGGGGCATCCACAGCTTCCCTGGGTATTCCCTGTCTGTTTTTCCTTTCCTACTTTCCCAGTCAGCGCCACAGTAAGAGTGATGGATCGCGCCGTTCCTGACCGCTCCATCCCTTATTTGGTGTAGAGAGCCTGAAGCAAAGGGTTTCCTTGCTATAGACTGTTCTTTGCTGTTCTCTCTACTCTAAAGAAGCACGTTTGCCTTGTGAGGAGCCTGCATCACCCTTTCCCATGCAAGACTTGCTGGGGAAGCCTGCTCTCTGCATATTTCCAATCATAAACTAATGGTTCCTTAAAATACACACTTAGATTCAGCCCATAAATCAAAATAGATAGTCAAATCCTGCTTATAGACCTAAATCCTCTTTACACTCTTGCGTAGCTCCATTACATACCCAAGGTATCGCACTGCCTGGGTATTTCTGCCTCCAGATTCAGCCAAATCCTAACACTGATGGAGAGCACCAGAGTGTGCAGCCCTTAAAAACTCAAAAAATTTCTCACTTTCCTGAGCACTAAAATGCACCTAAAATTAGGAAAAATGACCTCCTGTCATTTTGTTGACTTGCCAATGAGTTTATTTACTCACTCATCCCACAGTGAATTTTTTTCATGGAAAGGCAAAAATGTTGAATATTCCACCGTGACACCAGGCAAAGCCACCTGAGCCTCACCCCTGTGCCAAGCAAAGACAATCCCACAGCTGAAAATTCCTTATTGGCAGCTTTTCATATAAAGGTGAGCATCCTTACAGTTCTTTGGGATACACATTGTTAGAAAGTCAGAATTTCATATTATTATCATATTAGAGACAGTATTCCTTTGATAAAGGGTCAAAGATCAGGAAGAGAAGAAAAATAAGGAAATAAAACCCCAGCACCAGTCAGGTCTTTAGCTGGCATAATTGGCCACCGAAGCCCACGGAATTGTGTCCATTAGCGGGAGTGGGCGATCTGACCCATATGCTTTACCACTTTCAAGTCTAAAGATTAAAACAACACACCTAAGAGCAGAAATGGGTTCTGTGACATTTCAGAGAGGCTTGGGTTGCCTAAAACTCTGGAGAAATTGTCAGCTTGCCATCAGAAAGGCTTCAAGGCTGTTTACCCCGACTTCTCAACTTCTAAAAAAGGGTGATGAGCCACCATGTTCAGCAACACAGATTTTTAATGTAATCTGTTTATAGTTTTAGAGCAATTTCCAGAATAGAACATTTTTTTTAAATGTCCTGAGCCTTTAGCATTCTCACTTTGATCATCTCCCATCACGTTATGGTTCAGAACAGAACGTGATGGAGCCAGGCTAACGAATCTGCCAGCAATGACATCAGAAAGCCAAGTGACCTGAAAAAAAAAGTCCTCCGTTTGAGCACCACGCTCTTCTTGAACATTTTCCTTTTTATTTTTTTTATACATTTTAATTAATGTTTTACTTCCACTGGATTTATTTTGCTTGCATGAAATCTCAGAGCTTATTCTTAGAAAAAAAATAATACTGAAAACAAAAGGAGCCTTATTTGACCAAGGGAAGACTGTAGCAGGTCCTCAGATGACAATAGCTAACAATTCTTGTTGGGGTTGAATAGTTTAAATAACAAACCTTTTCTTAGGAGGTTAACTCTAAATAAAAATTGTGGATTTTCTATCCTGTGGAAGGAAGAGATTGGTCTTTGACAGAGTTTATATTACTAACCTGATGCAAGCAGACAGCTACAAAAATGAAGTGATATCAATGATAAAAATATTCTTTTGACGTGGAGGCAGGAGGAACTGTGTAGTAGCAAAGGGCAAATCCCACCAGCCTCTGTGCATGTGAGTAGTCCTTACACACGGGGACAGGGACCTACATGGCACTGCTGAGCAGTGGACAAACTGATACAGGATGTATTAAAGTATTTTTTTAACACATTGAATTAAATTCCATGTATATAGCTGGTGTTCCTTTCAAAAACTTTATCTACACAACAGCATTTGTTGCCCTTTTAATTCAAACCATGTTAGAACTGACAAATGACTTGGTTAAAAAAAAAAAGTTGTAATGAGAGCCCCCCCTCCCCATCTACCTGATGTAGAAATAGATAATTCCTAGTACTAAAAGTGACTAAATTTGGTGCATTTCCAACTTGTATTTTAACAATGCATTACCTCCTGAATTGCTGCATAAATATTAATAGACAGCCTGCTATGGAATTTTTTGCCCGTGATGCCCTTGGAGAACCATAATCACCTCGAGTGGAGCAAAAGAGATGAGAGAGCGCACTGAAGATGGTGGCTCTATGCCCCAGCTTCACAGAGCTTCCCCAGGTCAGGCACTTTCTGCGCGGTATCACAGACGAGCGATATCTCAAAGCCTAGACTTTGTCTAGTAGGAGATGAAAATCCTAGAGACATCAATCTGCCCGATACTCATCTGAAATACAACAACAAAAAAAAATAAAAATCCAGTGATACCAAGAAGAGCTACACTGATTTTTCTCTAAATTAGTCAGGCTTACTTTTTGACATAGCAGCTTTTAAATTTTGTCTGTACATGTTTCCTGCTCTAATCACCTCCACAATAATTACAGAGCATTTATCTACCCAAGTTTCATCCCTCTGATACAATCCCATTAAAAATCACGACCGCCCTGGCTACCGTTTAAAAAAGGCCAAGTGCCCACAGCTCCCCCAAAGTCATGCTCAGCCTTCTTGAAAACTGGCCAATTATTTAGATTCCTAAATATGGGCTTCGGGGGCTGAAATTCCCTTTTGGAAAACCTTTTTTTGGTCTGCCATAAACCTCATTTCTGTTTTCTGAGAAGACGACACTCTTGATTTTTATCACTCTAATGGAAGAGCCTCACTTGAAACCCCAAAATATTGGCAGGAAAAAAATGCAAGGAGAAGAGGTTTCTGTTTGCAAACGCCTCTTGCACAGCTGGATTTTGGACACCGGTGGACTGTGCTAAGGGTTAAGTTCATTTAACTTTCAGTAAGTTAGCAAGCTATGAAAGTTTAATCACAAATGAACTCTGGTGGGCAGTTTGGTAGCTCACAGACAAACGTTCTCATTTTTATTCTTTATAGGTAGTGCTCAAATCATCATAAACCATATTTAAGGAAGGAGAAATTTCGTGAGGGGAAGGAGCTGGTTTATCGAATAGAAGAAGAGAAAAGAACGCAACTTACTGTTTTAAAATTTAAATCCAACAAACTTAGCAGAAACGCTGCTGGAAACAGAACGCGGAGAATTCATTATTTTGTTTCAAAGTTGGTTTATCATAAATCTGCCCTCTGACACGTAATAACTAGTAACGTTTCGAAGGTTATTTGATAGTAAGTTCAACAGTGTAGGTGACTGAACGTGTGAGCTGCATGATAATGAGTCCCAGGGGAAATCAGGCTTTAGGATGCAGGGTGAAGCATCCCTAGGCTGGTATTCAAATGGAAAAAACATATTCAAAAGTTTATTGTTTATCTCCTAAGAACATCAAATAATACACAGCCCTTCAAATCAAATGTATAAAGCATGCTGAAGAACTATTTGCTGGGGGGGGGAATGCCTGATTCGATCCAAATTGAAAAAAAAAACACCTAGTAGCTTGTAAGCTGAAATGCATGGAGTGATTTTGATATAAAAGGTGGAGGGGAGTATTTCAGTTTGTTCTTTTGCAAAACTGAAAGGCACAGCAAGTCAATTTGCTCTTGCATCAGGCTCTAGAAAGAGGAGCTCGCGAGTGTTCGAACCGGTTGTTTTCAAATCCTCTGCGTTTCGGCACAATGGAGTTCTTTAACTGTGACAAATACAAATTGCGCTACTCATCCCCAGTTCCATTTCCTAAAGCGCGTTGGCTCTAATTGATTAATTCATAGTGTACAAACTAATTTAAAGCCAATAAGAAGAGCAACAGATTTTACTTTTCAGCAAGGAGGTGCGCTCCACACCCTCTGCTCCAGCAGTAGAATGGAGCCCCACCTCCAGCTCGTTAAGCTCCTAAATAGCGAGTCTGATGCTGCCCTTAACGAAGTCAACAGTAGTTATGTCATTAGCTATTCTGGAAAAGTGCATAAAACAGAACTTTTTTATATTATGCTGTCTCTATCGCAAATACCAAGGGCAGAGGCATTCCAAGCCTGTAACTACCGAGCCGCTGGCATCCTGCCACCCCAGCATGGAGTGGGGACAGAGGGGATGGAGGGGGGTCACTCACCTGCTCCTGCCCTCCCCAGCCACAGCGCATCTGCAGCATCAA
The DNA here is from genome assembly GCF_000699245.1 of Pterocles gutturalis. Lineage (NCBI taxonomy): Eukaryota > Metazoa > Chordata > Aves > Pterocliformes > Pteroclidae > Pterocles > Pterocles gutturalis. Next base: position 1,650 of record NW_010136749.1, on the reverse strand, counting down.
TATCGCTGCTCATCACCAGCCTGTGCGTAGTTCCGGACAGGGAAAATTTGCGGAGGAGGCATTGCGTTTAAGGGTTGTTGGTGGGTTTGGATGTGTCATGGCAAGCTGCACTGCCAAATTTCCACCTCAGGAGAAAGAGCTCAGCTATTAAAAGTGATGGAAGGTGGTTCATGCTGTTCAGGTGCACAGCCACACCTCACAAGGATGCTACTTGCCTTCTTCCACAAGGCACTTTGGGCATTGAGAAAAAAAATCAGAGTTTAATTTCAAGGTGTCTTTCAATAACCGAAATCCATTTTCCAAACATCTTCTTAAGTAGTTCTCCTTTTTGAATTCATTACTTAAATCATTACATACCCCACACTTAACAGTGATAAGTTTCACAGCATATATCTTAGTTAAGATCCCTCTATCAGTCCAAACCCTTAACATTATGATGGGTTTTTTTCCAGAAATGTAACTATCAGAGGTTTACCAGCACACCACAAATCCTAGTTATCGTTTGAATTCTATATTGACAAAAATCAGAAGTTGAAACGCCCTTATCTTGACAAGCTCTAAAATATCCAATAAACATTTGTTTATTCACTTACTATATTAGTTTATATTTCCAACATGGCCATTTCCATACCTTAACTCGGGGAAATGACAGTATTTACATATGCACCAAAAGCAAAAATAAATAAAAACAAGCAAAGAGGCAATAACACTGTTTAAAATGCTTTTTTACTACTCTTAATAAGGAGTTACTACATCGAAGACAATTAAACCCAAAAAGTAGCACAATCTCAAAGGTTACAAAGAAAATATATTTAGAAGAGATGGCGAACTTTCCGGATTCATTCCTTGAAATGTTATGTTACCCACTGCTCAACTTTTTATAATAAGGTGTCCTGAGAAAATCAGAGCCACGCTAAAATACAAAAGACATGAAAAATGGCCATTAATACGAATATATTAAATAAGAATGCTCTAAACCAGGTCAGCCCTGACCTTTCATTATTGTTCCAGAAAAAAGTTAAAAAAAAAAAAAAAAAAAGTGCTTTACTGGATGAAGTTAGCTCTGCCCAGCGCTGTGATATTAAAATGTACATAAATCTCCGTGCTCATTTTCCTATCGAGCATAAAGCTCCCGGCCGCTGGTGATGGGAGAGATTCCCAGCTCCATGCCCAGCGCCTGGGCTCGGGCTCCTTCCTCTGTGTGGTCTTTCAGAACTGTCGTTATCAGCTTTCTGTTTATTATTGTGCTCAGTTTAAAGGGAATTTGCCAAGTGATCCCTGGACTCCAATCTTTAGGCCTGTTGTCAGGACAAATTAATTTCTGTGGAAACCCACTGTGCCTCAGATACCATCTAGGAAATGTAGGATTAATGGAGTCCCTGTACAACAAGCTTTGTAGTGCGGCTGCTGGGGGAGGGGAGAAACCCGGCAAAAGGAGAAATAACAAAAATAAAGCCCCTGCACTTTGCGTTAGTTTGGGGGGACTTCATTTTTTTTTTTTTAAATTATATCAGTGGCATCAATGATATTGAAAATATAACGTAGTCACTGAATGCAAACAGGCAACTTTTTAACAAAAAGAACAGGGAATGGAAACTCTGGATTAGCAAAGATGAGGGACCTGAGGTCTAATTATCAATATTTGATATT
>NW_010136748.1:0-2893 GCF_000699245.1 Pterocles gutturalis | reverse complement strand
TAAAAACATTTTTTATTATCTTTTACCACCACAGCCAGATTGAGTTCTAGTTGGGCTTTTGCCTTCCTAATTTTAACTCTGCATGACCTGGCAAGATCCCTGTACTCTTTTTGGGTTGCCTGACCCTTCTTCCAGAGGCGGTAGACTCTCCTTTCTTCCCTGAATACCACGAAAAGCTCTTTGTTTAGCCAGGCTGGTCATCTTCTCCGACACTTTGTCTTTCTACAGATGGGGACAGCCTGTTCCTGTGCTTTTAAAACCACCCTCTTGAGGAATGTCCAGCCTTCCTGGGACCCCTTGCCCTTCAGGACAGTCTCCCAAGGGACTCTCCCAACCAGCATCCTAAACAGCCCAAAGTCTGCCCTTCAAATTCCGTGTTAGTGGTTTTACTGGCTCCTCTCCTTACTTCACCAAGGATCGAGAACTCTATCATTTCATGGTCACTAAGCCCAAGATGGCCTCAAGCCACCACATCTCCCACCAGACCTTCTGTGTTTGTGAACACCAGGTCAAGCGAGGCTCCTTCCTTGGTAGGCTCGCTTACCAGCTGTGTCAGGAAGTTTTCTTCCACACACTCCAAGAATCTTGTAGACTGTTTCCTTTCTGTTGTGTTTTGTTGTTTGTTTGGTTTTTTTTTTTGTTTTCTTTTTTTTTTAATGAAATCTTGCTTGCTTTACTGAGGTCATACTAAAAGTCTCTTCGTCTGTCTTTCTCTGTGGAAAACAATTTTTCCTTCTAGTGTAAATGCCATCAAAGGTGCCTTTTTACAACTTGCAAACACAAGTCCCTTCTGAGAAATCATATGCATATATACAAGTTTCCACAGCTTCTAGAGGCAGATAAGATATCTGGTCTAAGAAGATGGTAGCTGAGTCTCCTATGAGACTTCCTGTTCCTCCAGACATTGTCTTCCTATTTTCAAAATGCAGTTCCATCAGTTGCTGTTGGAGATGAAAGAAACATGGAGAAAAGTGTATATGAGCTGAAGTTTCCTGATACCTTTTAGTAACATCTTGAGTATCGTACTCTTGCATGACAGAGTCACATATTCACAGAAATATTATTAGAGACCCGAATTCTTCCTACTTAAAAAGAACAGAAAGTAAATAATTTGTTTTTGTGGGTGAGACCAGGACATGGTCACATTGGTAATTTCATGTGGAACACGACAAAACTAGTCTGAAAGTAAACTTTACCATGTAGTTGTGAAAAAAAAAGGACATCCATACTTGCTCCAAATACACATCTAGCATCTAAAAATAAATTCTTTTTATTTCCAGTGATCTAAAAATTTCTCACTAGCTATCTTTCCAATTGTACTCTTAGGTTAATTTTGCTTCTAAGCCACTCATTTTCACTTAAAGCAGAGTCAAAAGCTATTATCATATGTACGCATAGACCAGTTCTCAGACCTCCAGACCTTGACAAAAATATTTTCTTCCTAAAACAAGACTGTGGGTTATTATTCAGTGAGGTTTATGCCTATGACAAATTTCAGCTGCCAGACCATGACAGTTCCAGGAGATCATGCATAGCTTTAAATATTGGGTTATTTCTTTTATTTATCCGTTTTTATTACGAATCATAGGTGTTGAAATTCCCAGGGAAAAAAATGTAGAAAATTTCAACCCCGTTAACCGAAGTCCTCCACAAGGTTAAAAATATCTGAAGTAAGGTTTTAGTGATAAACTTTGCCAAAAATATTATGTCAGTTAAGAATAACCCACGGAATATACACATTTGGCACGTAGTCTTTGTGCTTTTTCTGGGATAACTTATCTCAGTTTCACGGAACATTCTACGTTAGCAAAAACATTCTACATTAGTTTTGTTAATGTGATCTAAAACTGATAGTGTTATATGACACTTTATCACCAATGGTATATTAACTGGAAACTATAACCTGAAGATAATGAACACAGGAGTATAATTCTATTACAACATCGTAATCCCTAGAAAGGAGTTTACTTGTTTCTCTGCAAGAACTGAGTGGCTTGTGAAATTCATCTCTATGCAATGGCTAGGTCCACATTTTATTTAACTTTTCTCTCATATTTGCCCTCGTTGTCAACTTGCTTGGTTTTAATACTAAGTTATTTAATCCACTCAAATGTTTCCCTTAGATTCTCCTTCCAAGTGGCACTATGGACGATTACAACTCCCAGGAAGGCAGTTACTCATTGTTAGAACAGTGTCTATTGTCACTGGAGCACAGAGTAGTCTAAGTGGTTTGTTAGTTGAAGTGGGTTGATAAAGATTTTAAACGCAGTGTAGTCCTTTAACTTTCATGTTAAATATTTTTGTTATTGCCTAAGATCTGAGGGAAATTAATTTCAATAAATCATTGATACACTGCATAAGCTTAGAGTCAAATATCATTTCTCTCTGTCTCTCTGCTTGTTTTGATGTCTGATGTTTTTTCCATTTGCTATGTTTTCCTTTTCCAGGTCTGCTACACTTTTTTGGGGTATTCTCATCTCAGAAACAATCCTTCATGGGTAAATCATATCTAGCATATTTTTCCAGTTGTCTGCTGTTCCCCTTCCTTCTTTTATAGAAGGCTTTGGATCTTTTCACCATAAAGGAGTTCAGTGGTGAAATGTTTCTAGATGCCCTGTGAGGATACTGGCTGTTTTGTGATCTTAGACATTTTCACCTGCTCAATTACCATATTCCAGACACCTCACCCTGAACAATTTACTACCTCTGACTAATAATAACAAGGTTATTGGTACCCGGATGTACTTCATGAAGGGAATAATTAATTACCCAAAAAGCATTATTACTGCAGCTTCACCCCAAGGGCCTACTCCTGCTTAGACAATCTAAGAAAAAAAATATGTTTCCTAATACTAATGAAGTAAGGGATATCACAGAATCACAGAATCACAGA
>NW_010136747.1:0-32719 GCF_000699245.1 Pterocles gutturalis | reverse complement strand
GCGGGCCCTCGCCGCCTTTTGTTGGGTGGCCGGGGGCCATGCGGTGGTCTGGGCGCTGGGCAGGCGGTGGTCTGCTGCGGGGCTGTGGTCCTGGGGGCCTGGGTCTGTGTCGTGGTGGCCAAGGGCTGATTGTCCCATGGCTTGCGCTCCTGAAATTATATATTCCTTTTTGTAGTTCTTACAGGATCCTGATGAAGAAGTTGCTAAAATGGAGATGACTAGAAAAAAGCAATATGAAAACCAGGTAACCGATTTGGCTTTAGATTGTACTCCTGCAATCTTACTTGACCTTCTTATTATTTTGCAGTATCTCATTATTATTACGCACACGGTGGAACAGTTACACACCTCCCACATACTGTATAGCAATGGGCGAGGGGGACTCGCAACTCTGGCTGATGAAGAGTGCAGAACACTTCAGTTCGTACAGGTTCCTTTGGAGTCCTTGCAAGAGATGAGCCCTGTGCTGATCTAAACCATTGTGTTAATACTTGAGTATATCCAGCTGTACTGGGGTTGCAAAGGTGCACCTTACAAAAACCTTAACATGCATTTAGGCCTACATGGAAGGACTCTACATTCACCTCTCTCGAGAGTCGCAAGAGTACAGTGATGTGCTTACCTGCTGTACTTTGTAGGCCAAAGCACTGGACCCTTTAGGCATATGAACAATCTTCTCTTGAAGTGGTTTTCTTTGCAGTCATGTATCTACTTGTGTATCACCTGAAAGAGAGGAAAGATTCCCCCTTTCCTTCCACCGTCAACTCCATTCCTATTGATGAGGGTCATTATCAGACTGACAGAAAGTAAGGGGTTCCTGATTAGAAATTTGAAGTTTATACTAGATGCTAATGCGGTAGTAAAACAGGCTTCATTTCTCTGGAGAACAAAGGGATAACTTCAGTAAAGTCACTTATCTGTGGAAATCAGGCCTGCAGTAGAAGTTAGTAGTGCCCATCGCCAGTTTTCTCAATAAGACATTTATAATTATCTGAATTACGAAGTCAAGACTAACCTCAGTAGTGTTCTCTATCTCCCATAGTGCCCTTTCTATATAATCTGTGAACCTGAAGTGCTATGGGTATCTATATCGGATGCTATATTGGTACATGGTACTGAAAGCACGATGCTTTTGTACATTGAGATGCCCATTATAAGTAAAACGGAGAGTAGCCCATTTTCTGAAATAAGTTTATTCCCCTCCTTTTTTTTTCTTCTGCATGCACACACATGCTCGCTCAGTCACTGTCACTAGGACTTCAGCCTGTTAATGCACGTGCAGGGTGATACTTAAGCTGCAAAAGTCATGATTGGGGAGTACAGACCTTACTCATTTGGTACGCAAGGCTATGCATAATGTGGCACATCTAACCAGAAGTGGCAGCTGGAAGTTCTAAGACTAAAGTGCTACCATAACAGATGGGCATCATTGTTTGGAATGGCCTCTGCGTGTTGCAACTGCGTATACTAGTTATCAGTCAACATATTAAGCAGGGCTCAAATGGTGAGCATTTAATGAGGGGATCTCTCCTTCCCTTCTGTCTTTCTTTTGTGCAGTATATTAAACTAATTTCTCACTTTTGACAAGGAAGACCTGCCTGTCCTTCACCACAGGTCTCTCTTTCACCAAAAGATTCCGTTTGAGCTGAACAAGGGCTTCTGGCACATGTTTATTGCATAATAATAAGATATTGTTAAAAAACTCTCATCAGGGACCTAATTTTACCTGCTTCCAGAAAGACAGTGGAAAGAAACCTGAAATGTATTTTATATACATTGACCTTCAACTTTGAAAGTAGATAAAGACTTCCAGTTTTGTGTTTGTGTTCCTGGCCTAGTAGCCTTTCAATGTTGCTTCAGGAATGATAGGTAAATGAAAATTTAGATAATTTAGACAGCAGGCATGCAAAATATTTACTCAGGAATTTTTCAGGTTAAGCTTAGGATACTGGTGGGATTTGGCCCTTTGATGCTGTAAACTATAAATAAAATGGGTACCTGTGTATCCCTGCTTACATAGAGAAGGCTTTTTTGTTGTGACAAAGTAGCCAGATTGTTACAGATCTGTTTAAAAAAGCTAACATTTGGCTGCACAGCAGCAGCTCTTCAGTGGATGGTGTGACACAAGCTATTCTCTGATATAAATTGCCATGGGCCACTAATGAGAATATGTTTACGGTTCCAGCAGCAGTATAGCAGGTTTGTATGGTAGCCAGTGCAATAGTTATTTTGTTGAAGCGCGACAATTCTAAAATGCAAGTAGCTATAAATCCACTGCAGCCTATACCACATGACTTCTACATTAAATAAATTGTTTACTGACTCTACTTTATATTCAAGGCAAAATATCATAGTCACGTCCCACTTTACAGCATCTTCATAGTCAATTCATTAGTTTGCTTCTGTTGAACATAAGGCCCGAGATCTTAATTAGGATGCCGTTACCCTTTATGTGATGAAAGGGTGGCTATATCATCAGGTTTGTGACAGCAGAATATTGCATAAATTCTGTGTTTGATTTTAGAGAACTGGCACTGCTGTAATTGTGCTAGCAATTCTCATATTAATTCTGGCTGCTTTCTGTGGATGGATACACTTACAAGGCTCTGTGTAAAACAAAATGCATCTAACTAGATTAGAGTCATTTGTGCAGTTGTGATACAAACTACGTGGCCACCTCCATCTACAGTGGACAGTTGAATCTAGAAATCAGTTTCTTTAGATGAAACTGACTAATGTTTTCAGGCGAAAAGATGGAGTAAACTCTGAGCAAATAGTTTTGATCAGTTTCTCATTAGATATTTTTCCAGAATCCAGTCTTACTGTTGTCACAATTTTCCACTTGACTGGTTTGAAAATATCCTCCAAAAAGTTTCTTTGACTAGTCTAGGTTATCTTTGGAAGATCAAATTTAAAACAAACCCCCCAAAAAACAACTTGCAAGTCTTCAGACAAGCAGATAAAGAATGTAAACTATATCCTGGTTGAGGGCTTGACTTGCCCCAAATTTGGGGAGGACAAAATATTAAGACTCTTTAGAAAATTAAAAGCAATAGAAGCTCCTGTGCTATTCAGAAAGAATTGAAACAACTTTAAAATGTGAGTTGGTCTTCTGTCTCCTGTTTATTAATTCTGGAATCCCTTTCTGATGTCAAAGATAAAACCCTATGCTTCAAACTAATGCATCCTATGTGTGAAAAATGGCTAGAATTGCAAGTTTTACTATTTCTGATGGGCAAACTAAGGGTGCAGTCTAGTAGTTGATGCTGATGTCTCTCTGTTATGAGGTATTGCTTTCTAGAGTGAGACAAACAGGCCTGTCCCTCTCCTGTTCCTCTGCCTTCAGTTCCATGCTGAAAATTCGCTGACCTTCCTGTTTGAATGCAGTTCTGGGTCGCTCTCTTCGTCTGCTCTCCTGCTGCCTTCCTTGCCCTGGGTTTGTGGAAGCTTGTTCTGGTGGCTCCCAGCTCGTGTCGAGATGCACAGGTGTCTCAGCAGCTTGTATTACTAGGTGTGGCTGCTTCACCGAAGGCCTGTAACCAATAACCCCCACGGTCACTACCTGCACCATTGTGTATCTGGCCTATGTGCCCGAAGGGTGTGCAAAAGGCCTGTTCAAATGAATATCTGTGAATGATGACATGCTGCAGAAAACTGAGGTGTGGGAATGGTTGAGCTTTAAAAAAATCCACCTCTGAATTCCTAGGATTTCTTTGGAGCTGTGGGGGCTTTGACTGCTCTGATGGACTTCATTGGTCACCTGCCTTCTTGCCCGCTTCGTGCTCCTCCTAACAAGCCTCCTCTCATGTCTTTAGTTCACTTTGTCTAATCTGTGTCTAGTTCTCAGGTCTGATCAATTGTTCCTGTATCTGGAATATTAGTGTGGGTGTCCCTCAGCTTTCTTGCTGGTCTCTGTATAGATTTGAAGAACCAGTTTTCCCCTCTGATTTTTGGCTTGTGTCCTACCTTCAGCTCCTGTTTGCCTCAGAACTAAGCCCAGGACTGTAGCATTTCCTCCATTAGGCTGCACAGGTTCTCTGTGACATCTGTGGCTTTTTGGCAGCTCCCTGCTTTCAGGTTGGCTCTGTGCAAGCCCAAAGGAAGCTCTTCATGGTTTCCTCACACCGTCCCCGTCTTAAACTGTTTCTTTTTTCAGTGGTGGCTCCTATTTCCTTACAGTTACAGTGTGATGTTACGCAGTTTCTTGATAATATTTCTTAGTTTGGGTTGAATGTCTTGCTAAATCTGCTTTAAAAACTCAAGAGTCTGATTAATATGCCCGTTTCCTCAACCAAAATCCCTTCCAGAGCTATGGTGTTTCCTCAGTTACACTAATTCATACTCCTGTCTCCCTTCTTGCTTTTGAGGGCCCTACACATTTGTTTCCTTCTTGACTTGAGCTAAGCTGTATGCTTTTTCTGTTGCTTGCATCTTTTCCCCAGTCATCTTGGTGAACAACCTTACCTGGTCAAAAACTTTGTTATCACTTCTCAAAACACCTAAGAGACTCTTGACCTTGATTTATATTTCCTTATAGAAGATTGGGGGTGGTGAAGTGTCCTAAATCAGTTGTTGCTGCCATGTAGTATGTGAGGTGTCTGCTTTGGTTGAGAACTCTGGAGCAGATCCCTTGTCCTTCAGAAGCTGCTGGTGTAGTAGGCACCTTTAAATAGATATTATAATCTCCTGCTTTTCTTTTGGTTTGCTGATCAACTGATAAGACAGCATTTCTCCAGCGGCTGTTGACAGCTGGGCTTGCTGTGCAGTTTGGAGGACAAAGTGTGACTAAAGTCTACTTCTGAGGGAGGACAAAAATTAACTTGAAGTAATGCTGATGCAACATTTTTATTCAAACTTTCAGTTCATAAGGAATCTTATTTTTTAAGATAAAGATACTATTCCTGCTTTTTGCCATCCCTTGCCCAAATTAAATCATGCCATGGCTGGCATGATTTAGGTAGCTATGCTAGATTTACATGTTGAACTCCAAGAAGAAAAACTACCCATCTGCGTGTCAGTAACTCAAAATACAAAGCTGTCTTAGCTGTGAGTGAACCATGGGATGTGGTTTTTGTTTCATCAAGTTGGGGGTTTCTGTTTCTGAAGCTGGTGCTAGAAGGTAGCCATTTTGCTGGGAGGTGATGTCATTTGTAGCAAGGACAGGGCAAAAATCAGGTGTGGAAGATTCTTTGAGAGAGCAGAACTTCATGTAGAGCTTTTTACTTGTTAGCACCTAATGATTCTTATGGGTTTGTTTACATTTTTTTCCTTGAAGCACATTAGGAATCTTGTTAGGGAGTTGTGTCCTATTAGTGCAGCAGAACAGATCAGTTTGAAGCAAGATGGCTGATTCACTGCTAGGTAGAAATGCTTAAGCATGATGACATGGGGGCTGGCTTTGCATTCTACCACAAAATAAAACAAGTACTATTTTCCTGGGGAACTGTGTGAAGCGTACCCAAAGATCTTGTTTAACATAGTTAGCCAGGAGAAAAGTAAACCTAAACTTAAGTTCTGGTTCAAATAGTAGTCAAAGAACATGACAGGTGAAATGTCAGATGTCTGATGCTTGCAGACCTTGTCAAAATTCTGTATATGAAATTGTGAACCTGGTACTTCAGTGGCAATTGTTTAACATGTACTTGCTTTATTCTGAAAACAATTAGATCGTAAGTGCTGTGTATTTTTATCTTAGCACTGCAAGATGAATGAGAAAAATTCTCTAAACTACTGTTTTTCTGTGTTCATTGTCAAGGTTACTTTGCATGGAACCATGACTTCACACATTCCATCTACATATTCCTTACCAGAAGTCCTGACCTTGTGTTTGTATAATTATAATCACAAATTGGGTTTTATAGTTCTGTCTGCTTATTCTTTACCTGAAGGCAAGCATCTCACTTCCATGCAAAATATTTTGGTAAAAACAAAATGCAATATGATGATGGGAGACTCTGACTTGGATATTCTTCTGTGAGACAGTTGTGGTCCTTCAAAAGGAGAACAGAGTTAATGTTCTTCAGCTTTAGTTGCAAACTTTCTACTGTGAAAATAAGCAGCACTGGTGAGGCCACACCTGGAGCACTGTGTCCAGTTCTGGGTTCTCCAGTACAAGAGAGATTTGGACTTACTGGAGAGAGTCCAGCAAAGGGCCACTGTGATAATAAAGGGCTGAGAGCATCTCTTCTATAAGGAAAGGCTGAGAGAGCTGGGATGTTCAACCTGGAAAAAAGGCTTGAGGAGATCTTATCAATGTATATAAATACCTAAAGGAAGGATGCAAAGCAGATGGAGCCAGGCTTTTTTCAGTGAGGCCCAATGATGGAATAAGAGCAGATGGGCACAAACTGAAGCACAGGAGGTTCCCTCTGAACATCAGGAAGCACTTATTTTTTTAAAAAACTGTGAGGGTGACTAAGCACTGGCACATGTTGCCCAAGTTGTGGAGTATCCGCCTTTAGGGATACTCAAAACCTGTCTGGTCCGGGACCACTGACTCTAGGTGGCCCTGCTTGAGCAGGGGGGCTGGACAGAATGACCTGCAGAGGTCCCATCTCAACCATTCTGTGATTCTGTGCAGTTTAAAGTGGTAATCATAGTTTCTGTCATAATTTCTTGCCAATGTCTTGTCTTCTATTTACAGCTAAAATTATTGTTTTAAAAGGCACAGTGTAAAATCTTATATTTCATTTAATAGCCATCCTGGAATAATGTTCACAAAAATGCACATATGCTGATTCCTACTCCGGATAAAGAAGATGATCCAGTTGGTGTTGATTACTCTCACTTTATACATCTAAGCGTTGTTCCAACTAGAGCTTCACCATTACCAGTTCTGGGGTAAGTGTGCCATTTTGCTGCTGCTTGTCTGCCTGCCTCTTATGATTTGATACTAAACATGTTGATCTGTCTTAGCTGGGCGAACAGAGATGACGTGTGGAAAAACATGATAAGCAAAGAAGAGACATATGTGAGGGATAAACTTTATATGCAAAGGCACCCTCTTCTGCAACCTAAAATGAGAACAATCCTTCTAGACTGGCTAATGGAGGTGAGCTTTTCTGTGCTTGTGAGTATTTCATCTGTGCTTTTGTTGAAGTGTACTAATAACTGTCATGAGTACATTTCATGATCTTGGCATAACCCATTTGGCACTAGACACTCGTCTTCATATTGAATTTTGTCTATTAATGGCACCAAACTTAAAAAAAAAATAATGGATTGAGTTGATTGATGTACAAACTGACAAATATTCTGATATTCATTTAGATTGATGTGGATAACAATCAGTTTGTCCCTAAAGCTCCACGATGTAAGCTTTTTAAGGTCGCACTGCAGATGGAAGCTCTACAAATAATTATAAAAGTCACTGCAAAAAGAAAGGTGCAGTGGCTTAGAGACCAAATGCATCTCACAACCTTTCTGTGTTATTGGCGTGTAGAATTTACTGCACCTCTTCTGTCTGTATGCAAGTCTTTCTTGCTGTTTGAGTGACTTGGTGGCATAGTCTCTGTTCTGAATTCTAAAGTATTTCAGAGAATTTTAACTTCTGAGGTGTTGGAATGATGCATCTTTGCAAAAATGAGGAACTGATGTTCTGACATTGTTATAGCATATGCTGCATTTCCTAAAAGGGTTTTCACTCTGATCTCTTTTTTTTTTCTTTGGGGGGGGAGGAAGTTACTGCAGTGGCAGTCATCTTGTGTCAAAGGAAACTGTTAACTCCTGCTCTTTAGTTAACATGTTGCTTCACAATAGAAGTGAAGCAGAAAGCCAATATGAATTTTATGTCTAGCTTTTGCTGTTTTTTTTTCTTAATAGGCCTGTAGCATCTGGTTTTGATTCTAACACTGTTCTTGACCTTTGTAATCTCTGATGTCTCTCCAGGTCTGTGAAGTCTACAAGCTTCATAGAGAAACTTTTTACTTAGCACAAGATTTCTTTGATCGGTTTATGGCAACACAACAGAATGTTGTAAAAACACTATTGCAGCTTATTGGTATCTCTTCTTTATTCATAGCAGCAAAGCTAGAGGTACGTATCTCCAGCTTTTACTTAAACATAAAAATGTGAATGGGCAGACAGTTCACTTACAGGACACTAGACACATTTTGGCAGGCTTTATGGAGTTTGTTGCTATGACTTTACAGCTGGGTGGAAAAAAAATCCTTTTTTATTTTCAAAATTTCTCATATTTTTTTTTTTAGAAATGGCTAAAATTAAGACTAGCTAATATCACAGTATATCTTTTTAAACTTAAAAGGGTAGTCTTCTCAGGGTCAGAATAAATGTTAAGTTTTTAATTGTGGTTGCTAAATGAGTTTTTGGCTGGCTGCTGTATACAGAGACCACTTGTTGCAATTCTGTTGTCAGTGGAGTATCTAGTGGATGATAGTCTGAGCTATTCTTTATTTACTGGAACAAACTGAATTATTAAAATACATAGTGCTTTTTAAGTTCTTACTGTTTGTCTTTTAAGAGGCCTGTTAGTCTTCAATCTGTTCTTCTCAAGCAAGGGATAAAAAGCCTTTTCTTTAGGATGTATAAAAAAATCTTGATGTCAATTATGATACTGTCTCAGTGGTGCTGTAGTCAAACATAATTCATGTTGTACTGATCCATCAAAAGTGAAAGATGAAGGCTGTGAGCAGGAAGATTGAACATGAAATCTGTGTATATTAAAGGCAGAGTAGAACACCATAAGTTAGGATGGTGGGTTGGTTCTTTTTTTATTTTTTTTTCACCTCTGTTTTGAAATGCTGAAGTAGTGGTAGGTTGTTCTTTTTCTTTTCTCCTTTTTTTCTTTTCTTTTTTTTTTTTTACAAGCACATGAGACTAGTTGCAACTTATTCCACAAATTAATACTTGATCTTCTATCTTTCAGGAAATCTATCCACCAAAGTTGCACCAGTTTGCCTATGTTACAGATGGAGCTTGTACAGAAGATGAAATCCTCAGTATGGAATTGATCATTATGAAGGTAATATTTCAAAGTGGAGTTAGTTCTACTTTAGTTTTTAAAAGTGTATAGCATAATCAGACTAAAAGCAGAGGGCCTCAGTTAATCCTGTGTGCTGCTTAGAGGCACAATTTCTCTTTCTAATTAGAAAACAGTGTTCTTGAGGTAAAGAGTGATTTAAAGCATCCACCAGTATGTGTGTATTGACAAAATGAATTGTTCGCCCACTCTATCAGCAAGGAGGAGGTATAGGAGAGGATTAGATTTGTGTATTTCAAAGATGCTTTGATGAACTGGAATTGTGGCTTCTGGACTGGAGTAAAGTTGCATGCTTTAAGTTAGGAACTCTTTAGTAATACTGAAGTCTTGTGTATGTCTACTCTTTCAGGCTCTTAATTGGAACTTAAATCCACTGACAGTTGTATCATGGCTAAACATTTACATGCAAGTTGCATATTTAAATGAGCTTTATGAGGTATTACTGCCACAATATCCACAGCAAATATTTGTACAAATAGCAGAGGTAAGACTGACTTCTTCGTTCAAATGCTATTTCACCTGGGAAAAAAAGTGTTCTTGTGATAGACTTATTAAACATCTGTTGTCTTGTAGCTCTTGGATCTCTGTGTGCTAGATATTGGCTGCTTGGAATATACATATGGAGTACTTGCAGCTTCTGCTTTATATCACTTCTCTTCATCTGAGTTGATGCAAAAAGTTTCAGGTATTGGCATTTATAAATGGAATCTAATGTGTTTACAAATGTTAAGTCTCTCATTCAGGCAGATAAGCATATTTCTTGTCTTCCAGGTTATGAATGGTGTGAGATAGAGGAATGTGTAAAATGGATGGTTCCGTTTGCGATGGCTATAAGGGAAGTAGGAAGCTCCAAACTCAAACACTTTAGAGGCATAGCTCCTGAAGACTTGCACAATATACAGACGCACATAAACAGCTTGGATTTGCTGGTATGTATGTGCATAATGAAGACAAAATCTGTCTATAAAATCTCTTAAATCTTGTTTCTTCTTTGGTTAGAACATACTGTAAACTTAAATGAAGCATTATCAGATTGAGACTGGGTGTATTCAGACGATAAAAAGCATAAGGTTTCACTCCAGTTCCAAAATTCTTGGGACAGACACTTGTTTTAGGAATGACTTGTTAAGAATTTAGTTTAAAGAGCTGATTGTGACTTAAGCCTTTCATCTCAAATGGCAAGTAATTATCCTAGAAATGGGAAGCATACTTCTACCCTTTGGGATACTTCAAATATCATATGTTAGACTTTTCTCTATAAGAAATACAGGTAATATAACCTTGAGTGATGAAAAAGAGAAAATAAAAGACTGATCACTTGAGACTGATCTCGTGGCACTGTTGTGTGACAGTGTTGGTTGACAAGAAGTTGAGCAAGAGTAGTTTTTAGCATGAGAAACTTGCAGAGGATCAAAATTTTGTTCAGCAAATTGTAGTTAACCTAAGCTACCAAGTTTATTTTTCTATTTAGGTTATTTAATTGTAATAGATGTTAAAGCTCTTTGTGTTCTGTTGCTTCTAAATTTTGCTTTCTTGAAGATCTAAGTACCATAATGCTGATCATCAGATTCCACAAGTTAATACTGATCGCTTGGGGTTTGTATCCACTAACTGCTGTATGCTGCATGACATATCAGTTACTGTTGAGGGGGGAAGATACAGAGATGCATTTCCAGATTTGCAATCTATCAAGTTATAAAACACTAAATGATATTGATCTGTTGCACAGATCTACCAAAGTAAAGATTTTTCTTTTTTCTTTTTCGTGTGCTTTCAGGACAAAGCTCAAGCAAAACAAGCCATATTGGCTGAGCAAAATAGGACTTCACCTTTCCCCACTGGTGTCCTTACACCACCACAAAGTAGTAAGAAACAATCTTCTGGACTGAAGCCAACATGACTTTCAAAACTGTTGACAGACAATTTTGCTGAAGTGCCTGTTCTGCTGGTTCTAACTTCTGCTCCATTACGGAAATGCTGCCAGTGAAGTTCATAAGCTTTTATGGAATCTGAAAAGGAAACTTTACTTTTTTCATGACAGAAGAGTTTTTCTATTTGAGATATTTTTATTGAACATTAAAATATTTTAAAGAAATGGATCAAGTACACCAGCCACTTAAAAGAACACCGAAGAGTGCTCCAAATGCTGCTACGGAGGGTGATGCTTGATGTGACCAGCTGTTCAGAAAAAGAGCTTGAAGTTTAGATTAGTTACTGTGCCTGTTTGTCCTTTGGATAATCTGCAGACATACTGTCCCCTTTTGACAAACAGGCAAAAAGTACTGTGGAAGACTACATTTCAAAGCCTCTTTTTCAAATGGTTAGGTTGACAACTTGATGCCTTTTAAAAAACTCTTTATTGTAAATGCTGCTATGTCTCTGTATTCATTTTTAATAAAAATGCTGTCTAAGACAGCTGGTTTTATGTATATTCCTATTTTTCTTTTAATTATGGTCAGCTATGTTTTTTCAGACTGTGACCACTAGTAGTGTGGGAGTTGGGGATTAATAATGTAGTAACTATTGCTTTATTTATTTACCATTACTGGCTTATATCGATTAAAACATCCTCTTTGGATACTAAGATAAAACTGTCATGTTGGGCTACTTGGATTTCCCTTCGCCAGCTGCAGGTGGCTAGGGAGGGGATAATAAATGTGACAAATATATGGGGAATCCTTCCACAACACACTTTCTAATGATCAGTTTACTGGGAAATTACTGAATCAGCTTGTCTGGATTGTTACACTTAATAGGGAGAAGTGATCAGTAGGAAAAGCCTGCCTTTTCTTAAAACATTATAATTTAAATGTTGGGATTTTGGTGTAGTCTTTTACAACTAATTGTCTTTGTGCAAAACTGAATTCTGGAATGCTGTGTGCTTTTTTACAGGAAGAATTGTCATTCTTTATGTTTGCAAGGTCTGAGAAGTCATAGTAAGTAAGACTTTCTGGAAAGTCATGTTTCTGGAGAAAAGGGAAATAGATAAATAAATGTAAAAATGGTTGCTTGTTTTTCTCATTATGTTCCCTTTGAAGGACTGTTCAACAGCACGTGAGACTACCAGGATTCATCATGTCCTCCTGTAGATAATTTAAATGCTACAACACTTATATTTCAGGAAGCTCTTACTTTGCTTTTGGTTAAGTTTTTAAAATATTAGTTCCCGGCAAGGCTGCTTTTTATCTTTTTTTAAGTTATTCTCCCTTTTGCTCTTCCCTGAGCCAGTATTCTGATAAATGTTAGAGCTTTAATCTAATAAAAATGTCTACAATAACTAATGGTAAGTAAATTATTTGGTGCTGCTGGCTTTTTTTTTTGCCTTGCAATGAATGGTTGTTGGATCTGTGCTAACAAAACAAGTGTGTGTTAGCTGAACAACTTTGCTGGTGTCAGTTCAGAGAGGCTTTAATTTCTTAGAGAACTATGTATCCTAGACAAAGGAATGTCATATTTGCCCATTGTTGAAAAAGTTTGTAATGTTGGAGGAATTGTCAAGACACATTAATATTTTTGTCCTTAAATTTGGAACACAAAACTGTGGGTTGGGAAAAAATAACCTTCTTGAAAGGTAGTGTCTAGGCTTGATTCCTAAATCACTAGGCAAGCTTCAGTACTCGTCCTTTTGGTGTTACTTTTCAGTACTTAGTATATGTTTCATCTGTTTCTTAAAAAAAAATTAAATCATATTTAAATTGTAACTGGACACTTGGGGATTTTCTTTACGACTTTTAACTGTTCAATAAAATATTCTGCAATAACATTACAGATACGATGAAATCTAGTTTTCAGTTTAAGCTAAATAGATCTTTCCAGTTAATACCTTTTCAAGAGTGAATGCAGGTGTTCTATGTGTTCCCTGGGCTGTGTGGGAAACCTGTATCTGAGATACATATCTATCTGTGAATGAAACTGTTCAGACAACAGGTGTCTTTCTAAATCAGATCTCTGCTTTAGATGGTAACCTGGCTAACATTATAACTTTTTCCTCCCTTCCTGAAAGGTCAACCTGTTTTATTTCGATGGGAAGTGGTGTGTTCAGAGCGTGGAGATCATGGCTTTCCAGCTTCCCAGCCAGGAGTGCAACCATATGCCAGAGATGCAGTACTTTACAGCAGGGTGATTTTCCTTCAGAGCTATTTTCTTCCTTTCTCATCGTTATCTCATGCTCTAAGGATCTTTGTTTCTGGTTGTCTTGCAACATGTGTGGATACTTAGGTCTGTCTGAGTGTGCTGACTTTCCAGGGTAGCTTGAAAAAATGATGTACTAGTTGCCACATGCTGAAAGCCATTTTAGGGAGGACCTGTGCAGCTAATTTTAAGGAAGTTAGTTGTCTCCATTAAAAAAAAACAACCAACCAAAAAAAAAAAACAAACCCAAAACAAACACAAGAGGATTGATCTGGAGTCAGTGCAGTCGGGGGAAAGTGAGTGGGCATTTCTGCCTGGCTAGATAAGAGAAAAAGGTTTAGTGTGTTTACAAGTGGGCTGAAGTTTGTGCAACAAAGATGAGCAAATATCAAATATGTTCCTGCAAGCTGTCTCTGACTTTAAGCATGTTATCGTGAGGGGTTGGGAGAAGGCTCCAGGGGAGGATGGCCTTTGGGCAGTGTACGCGGCTGCTGTTCTGGTGCAGGAGTGCAGGGGGCTCAAAGGTGCTGGGGAATGTGGAGAAAGCAATTCAACTGTGCATTGCTGCATGCTCCTCCAGTGGAAACGCTCTCCCTTTAATAGTTACAGACCAGTGTAAAACATGCTGCAAAGTAAATTGAATTCTGCAGTAGCCCAGGTGGCATATGATTATCTTCCTCCTCCTGAAAGGTTTGTTCTATGTATCAAACCCTCACCTTGGTCTGAAAGCTGGGGGCAAGAGAACAAGAGAAATTAATCCAGTGTTAATTTTCCATTACTGCTACTATAAAATCAAAAGTTGGTGGTAGCTGTGCCTGTATTGAGCAAAATAGCCCCAAATAAGTGAGTTGAGGCTGTAATTGTGAGCTGGGGTGGGGAAGGAGCAGTGCTAGTGAGCAGAAGGGGTGAAGTCTGTACCATGATACTTAGCTAGATGCTAAGCTGTAGAAAATGCTGTATTTAACAGTAGTCCATGGAAATAGTTCTGCATAGCTTCAGTCACATAAAGCAGTAGCTGCCTGTGGTTGTCAGTTCCTAGGTCGCCGGTCAGCATCTCCTCTTGGTTCTCAGGAGTTAGACACGAGGTGGAGGTAAGCAGTGGGCGCAGGTTTGGTGGAGCACATTCAGCCAGGCATCCTGTGGGAGCTGCAGGCCCTGTGAGCTGCTAGCCTGGCTCGAGCTCTCGGTTCCTGGGTGCTGTTTCCTCATTGTGCAGCGCAGCTGGCTTGTCTCTCAGCGTCAGCAGCTGGAATTCAGGCGGCTGGGTAAAACGCTCCTCCTTTGAGCAGGCTGTGAAGTTGGACCTGGGTGTAAGCATAGGAGGCTCACTGCGGCATTGCCTCTTGGGGGGCACCAGGGCACCTGGATGTTACCTTGGGAATTGCCAAAGGATACAACTGTCTTTCCTCCAGGGTTTAATGGGAATAACATGCAGTCAGGGCACTTCAAGGTTCAGTAGAAGTCTGTTAGTCAGGGGGCCAGTGTGCAGTGTGGTGGGGGAATTGGCAAGTGCACAGGTTGACATTGGATGGACCCACTTTACCTTGTTTCTTGGCATAAATCTCCTGTTTTGGGAATGTGCTTCCTCTAGGTATTCAACAACACACATCTAAAGCATCAGATTACTCATACCCCCATCTTCTTAACCTTCCTCCCCCACAACCTTCCCTCCTCAAAAAAAGGGAGATGCTAGCATATGCTCTGAAATAATACGGGTTAACT
Organism: Pterocles gutturalis; assembly: GCF_000699245.1. Classification (NCBI taxonomy): domain Eukaryota; kingdom Metazoa; phylum Chordata; class Aves; order Pterocliformes; family Pteroclidae; genus Pterocles; species Pterocles gutturalis. The sequence goes on along the minus strand of NW_010136747.1, from coordinate 17,868 downwards.
CAGACTTTGTCTAGCCTTGAATCTGTTGGGGATTAAGCACAGCTCTTCACTGCTGTCAAGGCTGAGATCAGCTCAACCTGGGCTCTTGTAATCTCTCCAGAGATTTCCTGCTCAGGCTTGGCAGGTAAACAGGGGGTGCAGCTCTGCAGCAGGAAGCAGCACAGCTCTTCCTTCCCCTCCTCCGGCCCTCTGCCCAGCCAGCATCGCCTGTGCCGCGGGTGCACCCTGCCCAGGGCGGGGTGGGCAGGCAAGGTGGAGTCACGGAGAGGGTTGGGGTGGTGGGTTTTTTTGTGTGTCTCTGAGATGGCAGGAGGTGACGGCTATATACAAATGCAAGAAGACTTTAAAGTCTATTTTTTGCCATTACAGCACATGATTTCTAGCCAATTTGTGAAACTTCTGCACTTTGAAGTTCAGACTCCAGCAAACCAGTCACTTGGCTTGGGTTGTTGAACAGTATTTTGGTGATGGGCTCTTTTAGCCATGCTACCTGCAAACAAGTCATACAGTGTTTTACCTTTAAAGTATAAAACCTGCTTCTCTCAAGTTTTGAATTGTCTGTTACTGACACAACTTATACTTGACCAAACATTTTATTAAGACTGTAGAATATTGCAATACTGTGTAATCTGTCTCCTTTCAGTTTCTTGAAATAATCAGCTCAAGCCAAGCCCAAAAGCTTAGGTTTGTATATGAAGCTTTTTAGATTATAAAAATAAATGAAGTATTATTTGCAGACTGAATAAAACTAGGTTTTTTTCAAAACTCTGCAGACTGGTATATTTGAGGGCAAATTAGATCAAATGACTATCAAAGAAGGAAGGAAAACCTTTCTGATCCCAGAGGACTTTGGTCCTACAGCTGCGGGCAGTTCAGAGGAACAGGCTGTCTGTTGGAACTGCATATTTATTGGCAAACTGGTTTTGTTTTACTGAGCTGAACGTGCTCTCACGTAACTAGTATAGTAAGAAATCCAGTGTATTTTTTTAATGGACGGGTTTTTGATGTTTCCACAGGGCTGCAATAATATCTAAGGAGGAAAAATATAAAAGGCCTATTTCAGTTTGGCCTGGGATATGTGTTTGCCTGGGATATAAAGAAAAAATATGTGGGCAAACTGGTTTTGTTTTACTGAGCTGAACGTGCTCTCACGTAACTAGTATAGTAAGAAATCCAGTGTATTTTTTTAATGGACGGGTTTTTGATGTTTCCACAGGGCTGCAATAATATCTAAGGAGGAAAAATATAAAAGGCCTATTTCAGTTTGGCCTGGGATATGTGTTTGCCTGGGATATAAAGAAAAAATATGTGCAGAGCCCCCCCCCCCCCACCTTCCTTTTGCCAGCAGACCCTGCTGCTGGGCTGCTTTCTGATGTTTGTGAAGCTGATGTTTCTGGACTTGCAGGAGGCATCCCCTCTTACCAATGCCAGAATGATGATGATGTTGTTTGGGCACAGTAGAGTGTAAGTGAAAAATGTTTACATCTTGGTTTGGGATGTCTGGCTGTCAGCCACAGGCTTGTGAGAACAAAGAAAAATGTTTTAATTTTGGCCAAAATCTTGCAGAATGAAGAATGCACTGAGGAAAGGTTAGCTGATCCTGCATGGTTTTATTAGTATTCTGAGCTTCAGTCAGGAGGTTAATAATGGCCACAGACAGCGTCTCCTCATATTAAAGTGTCTTCCCATGAGTAGTTTGGGTGAGTGCAAAAGGACTGCAAGGCACAGGCAAGCTGTCTTGTCTCTCCCCAACTGACAATGAGTCAACACTTTAATATAAAGAAGAGGCAGTTGGTAACAGTCATTAACATAACAAAGTGCCCTGTAGATCACTCCAAATTCATCCAACTGTTTTTAAGCAAATGTTTTCCCCGGAGAAGTGGCAACAGAACAATTTGAATGTTTCGCTGCCTGGGCCACCCTGTTCTGCTGGGAGTGGGAGGAATCCTCCTGCAGGATGGCTGGTCCTGAAATCTCCTGGCAGAGAGGATGGCATACTTGCAGTGATGATGTGCTAGATTTTTATGTTTTTAGCTTGATTTTCTATCAAAACTGGAGTTGTGGGGGTTTTTGTGTTTTGCTGTTTGTTTGTTGTATTTTTTTTCCCCTCCTTTCTTGTCTGATGGCTTCCTTGATTTTCTATCAAAACTGGAGTTGTGGGGGTTTTTGTGTTTTGCTGTTTGTTTGTTGTATTTTTTTTTCCCCTCCTTTCTTGTCTGTTGGCTTCCTCCATTGGACAAATTCAAGAAGATCTGACTTCTGTTAATACAGGTAAGAAGGAAAAGGAGTCAGACAGGCTGATCTTCCATGTGACGGAGAGGCAGGCGCTCAGCCGCTGTGCTCTGTGCTTGGCTGGACCCTGGGACGAGTGAGAGCGGGGGCTCTGCGCTGGCAGGACAAAAGGGGGGAAGCCAAAGGGAAGAGAGGAAGAAGGAATCAGAGGTGTAGCACTGGCAGCTGTGAGGTACAAACTGCATTAGTTGGACGTACCAAGAAGCCATTGTGCATCTGCCCAGAACAACCTGCTTTTGTCACTGCTGTAACTTGTGTGAGCTCTTGGACTGCGCTAAGACTGCTGGCTTCCCCGTGGTTTCCAGGGCTGGGGTGTGCCGGTGGCAGCAGGGCTGGGGTGTGCTGGCAGCTGCCCCAGGTTTGGACACTCCACTGCCACGCGGACTTTGCTCCCCAGCTTGCTGCCTGAACAGAAACTGTGTTTCCTGGGGCTGGTGTCAGGGGAAGGTTCTACCCTGGAGAAGGTGAATCGCAGGAGTCCAGGACACGTTGCTGAGTGGCACCAGGGGCAGAGATACCAGAGCAACCCAGGCAGGGGCTAGTTTTGAGAGGTGTCACTTCAGCACTTAGAAATGCAAACCTGGCTTTGCCGAGTGCCTACAGATGGGTCATGGCCTCGAGTGCAGCTGCAGGCACGTGGGACACCGGGGCTGGGATGGCTGTGTGTGCTTGGGGACCTGTTGCTCACAAGCACGAGAGAGAAACCCCCAACTCTCCCCCAGCTGTTGGTGTTGAAGGGGATCTGGAGGCACCTCTCCCCCCTCAGCCCACCGTGGCCTCGGGTAGCCATGTGTGCTGGGCCATCGTCTTTCTGGGGTGTGGGGGGACCATAAATGCATCCCTTTGTGGGGAGCGGGGCCGCAGAGGTGGCGGGGGCTGCTCAGCCACCCCGCGCTCATTGACTTAATTGGGGCTGTGCGGCGGGGCTGGCGGGACGCGAGATGGCCGGGATTCTCACGGCGCGGGGAGGCTCGCCGGTGACAGCCAGGACCAGGCAAATCATTAACGTCAATTAAGTACAGAATGTGTAGATTACTGACATGTTATTGTTAGGGCTCTAAAGGAAATATAATTAATAAAACTCCCCCACCCACACCAAGAGGCGGCCCTTTGTGTTCCCTGCGCTTTCCCTTGCCGACAATGTCTATCTCCTCCCGCAGCCCCACACTCCTTTCAGCAGCCTCGGACAGCGTTAACACTTGAATTAACATAAAATCACTTTCTGAAATCTGTTAACATTTATAATGTTGCTGTGTTCTGCCTGATCATTGCATTTTTTCTGTTGGTTTGAGCTCGGTGAGGTTTTTTTCAAGTGATGCCAAACATAGACCTATTATGCTGCAAAAATCGCATATTTGTTTAATGATTTCCCATTGGTATATTTGTTGCTATGAACCAAAGCATTAAATAGAAGCTAGCACATTAATGCTGTGTTGTTCTACATGATAAATTTGAATATCCCCCAAAGACTATTTTTAACAGGAATTTTCTGAATAAAATGCATACGTGCCAGGGTATTGGTAATTACTTAAAATCGGGTTTTGACATTTAATGTTGACATCTAAAATATTTCCTTTAATTTTTGGTTGCCTCTGCAAACAGAGATGATGGCATTCATCCTAGGGAAGACTGGGTGGACAAATAACACTTTTACCCATAATGAAATGAAAAGCAATGAAGAAAATGTGCTAAATGTCAACAGTAAAGCATATCTCCTCTTCATGTATTATGAGGAGAATATACCCCAAAATGCGCGTATACACAAGAAAATCCTTTAAGTGACTTAATATGTTAGAATATTAATGGTTTGAATGTTAATCCACTGCAATGGTTCCATGTTTTGAAAACTGGCTATTTAAACACATTATTACATCAATAAATTCTCTATGGTCACTGTGGTAGCCACAGTATGAAAAAAAACCATCATAAATCTGAATTTACAAAATATCTCCAAAATAGTACAGTTTTATTGAGAGAAACAAAAGATGAAGCATTTATTATTGAACTTAATATTTTTTGTCCTTGCAGGAGTTGCTTGTCTGAAAAACCAGCAGATGGAGTCTGTTGGAGGACACGAGGGTCTGGCAGTAGCCTAAGAAACCGGCTTGATTTTGTAAGCAAGCAATGACTGAAAACCTTTTACCACGTGAGATGCAAGCTGGGAACCTCTGCTAAAGAAGCTGGTCAACACTGAAGCATCTGCACTTGCAGAAAGCAGCTTTGCCAGGAACCCTGGTGAGTTGATACAGGATCCTGCGCCCCTGGGAGAAGGGATTTAGCTGGAAGCGGTCAAAGATGGTTTGTACCATTGCTGTCACTTTCTGATGGGTGGTGAAAAAACCAACAGGCTTTGGCTTCATCACAGCCAACTGGTGCTTTTCAGCATTAGCAGCTTTGCATGCAACTGCACAGAAGCCCAGGAGCGAGGATGCCTGATGGGGTGCAGGCAGGTGCACTCCAACGTGGCAGCTGCCCTGTGCCCTGCGAGAGCTGCAGCGTCACTGGGCGAGTGTCCCTGGGTGAGCCTTGCTGGGTGAACACCGCGGGCTGGTGGAGCAGGGCAGTGGGCTGGGGGCGCAGGAGGGTCCCAGGAGCCACCCTGCGGCACAGCTGCACTGCAGGGCAGAGCTGTTGGAGTGGTCTGAAGGGAAAATGAATGTTGTGCTCTTATCTTTCTGCACAAGATGCTGTTCAATGCTGTAACATACATCCAAAGGCAGGCTGTGATGTTTGCTGTCAGAGCATCTCCATGGATGCTCGGGGGCAGGAGAGGCCAGGGCAGAGCCCATGTGTGAGGCTGATGCGTGCACAGTGTCAGGTGGGTGGGAAAGCCCCTTATCCCTTCTCTTCTTAGTTTTTACAACTTTTTTGTTAATTATGAGGAAAATCATGAAGCACCTCTGCACTTTTGCATCCCCGAGTGCCTCTCATTGTGCACAAACACGTGTCTTTGTCCCTGCACTTCCTGGGGGTGTTTAAGAGGAAGAGGACTGTTATTTGCAAGTGTCAGCAATCCCTGGGATGTTCTTTGCATGGAGCTGGCCATTAGGACAGCAGCGTGGCAAAGCAGAGGGAGAGGAGAGGATACCTGTGGTTTCTGAGCGCTCCCCTGACACTTTGCCATAGCAGAAGGAGGGTCATGATCAGGGAGTCTGCAAAAAGTAGCAGCCAGCAGGGCCTGCTGGAGAATCACGGGCATCAGTTGTGTCCCAGAACTGTGGCACTTATGGGGTTACATGGTAGCAACAGTAATTATAGCATAAGAGTGAAGATTGCTCCACCTCTGACTTTCTCTTCCCGTGGCATCTATTCCTCATCATCATTTTCAGCTCCTGCTCCCCTCGAGGCACCTCTCATCCACACCTGAAGGTCCTTGTGCGAGCATCTGGGAACGTTACTGGCTTTTGAATTCTTTTGGCTGCATTGTCACTCAGCTAGTAGTGTTCAACAACAGCAGACCTTGGTGAGGCAAAGCTTGGTAAGGCTGATAAAATAATGACCCATGTAATCAATTAGAAGTTTTGCCATTACTCTGTTCTTTCATTTGAACTCTTACGACCAGAGTAACCTGTACACATGTGTTGTACAAGGACAAGGAGAGACACCAAGTGATGTCTCAGCAGTACTCAAAGGAGCATGCCCAGGTGGCAAGTGCAGCACAGATCCTCCCTTTCACAGGGTGCAGAGTCACCACCCATGTACTCAGGGACCAATCCTGGGGTGCCCTCACCTAGCTCAGAGTCGGGCATCTCTGTAGGTTTAGGAATATAGCAATGGGGTTAGCTTTGCTGCTAGACCTTCAAAAAGCTGAGCATCCTAACTATGAATCCCAGCCTCTCCTTTCATATCTGCAGCTGAGTTTGACATGTGTAGCTGCAGCTGGCCCTACCTCTACAGTTTTATTTGATAAATCTGATTCATGAGGGTTTTTTAATTCCTCTCAATCTCTTTAAATTAAAAAATAAAGGAAAAAAGAGAGAGAAGTTGAAAAGAGCTGTAATTGCAAGTGAGCACTATAGAAACCTACAGCCAGCAGGCATGCTTCAAAGGAAACACGGCCAGCCTGGACCCTTCACTTGCTGGCTAGCAAGAGCTTCAAAAGTGTCTGCACAGTGACTGTGTTTTAATTTTGATCCCTACCAAAAGAGCTTAATTGGAGGATGCCGGAGTTTTTGATGCGTACAGTCACCTCAATTCAGTGTGTGGAGGCTGCTGTTCGAGCAGACCCCAGAGGTGGTCTCTCGCCCCATGGGGTGGGTGTCCCCACAGCAGGGAGTGCGCTGCCAGGCTCCCCCAGCGCAGGCAGGCACAGCCCTGCCTCCTCCTGCCTGCGGAGCTGGGGTTTGTGTTGGATGGGTAACACAGAAAAGCTTCCTCCTCAAGGAACAGGAGACCTGCTCAGTGCAGGTGAAGCCCGATGCTCGGAGAGCAGCTGGGCTGTGCTGCCGGGAACCCCCCTCTCGGCTCCTCCTGCCCGCTCCGTGAGGTCGGAACCCCCCTGGGCAGTGGCAGGGACACGGCTCTCCCCTGCGCTGGCACATGAGTAACTTCTCTGTGCCCTTGTGTCCGCTGTTGCCTGGGCTTCTGGGCACGCACAGCCAGCTGCCTGCACGCCCTCCCGCTGCCTGTCTACATCAGCTCCCATCCCCTCCTGTCCCTCTGTGCCCCAAGGAAGGGGACACAGAGAGCTGCAGCTTTCCTCTGCTTTCCTGCCACCTTCCTTGGCATGCTCCCCTCCGTGGCTGGCGAATTAAACAACTAATTTTCTTCAGTGCCAATGCACCTCGCACCTAACTCCAAACAATGAAAGTTATCGATTCTGATCAGTACTAAATTCCAGCTGGAACTGAAAAAGCAGGTACTAAACTTAAGGAGACAATCTGTTTAATGCAGCCGCAGATTAAAGCAACTGATTTATCATCTTTGTATCTTTACAAACACTAATCCTCGGGATATAGGTCAGGACCAACTCCTGTGTGTTTGGAGTCTCATTTCATTTGACCAGGACAGATTTGAGCTGCGAATCTCAAACTGTTGCCCTTGAATAGCTATCTCTTCAGAAATGGGTTGATTTTTTTTTTTGGTTCAGCTGATTAATTCTACAGGATAATTAATTATTGTGTGAAGATAATTTTGTGTTTATCATTTTGGGACTTGAGAATTTGTTCCTTTATTTCCTGTTCCTGCAAACACGGACAGAAGCAAAGGGTTATTGTTTTTCACCAATGACTGCTGGGGATTCTCGTGCGGCTTTTTTCAGCCTGCTCATGGGATCTGGTGCTTAGCTCACGGTGTCTCCACAAGGCATTTTCTGTCCATATATTTGTGCTCTGGAGAATGTATTTAACATTTTTCTGTTCTAATCTCATCTGACTGAAGGTTGTGTCCAAACAGTCACAATTTGTTAGAATAATGTGTCCTGGAACACATTAAAAATTTGTTTCATCCTCTGTTACTCGGTCTGAGTTGATTCAAGCAGCATGAGCATTGGCATTCCTCTGCAGCAGGAGTGACCTGTGTCTGCTCGATGCATAGCAGCAGTTTAAAAAGCTAACAGCATGTTTGAACTAAGAGTGAGAGAAAATATGAAATAATATTATAATTGTGCATAACAGAAATTTCTATAATTAAAAATTGAATTCTCTGGCATTGGAGCAGAAATAGCAATTTTCTACCCAGTGAAGCTCCAAATTATTTTAGAGGGAATTAGATGTATTCTCCTGGACTGTGATCACCTTGAAAGATTTTTTTGATGCTAAACTGTATCTGAATATTGGAAAGAGCAAGCTGTGTTGTCCTTTTGCCTGCTGCTAGCTTGGAAGTGGAAACATCAGAGACTAAAGTGTCATAGCTTTTGGGTTTGTTACACAGTTACATTCTCTCTTCACATGATTATAACGTGGGGAATACCTTCTATAACCACTGTGGATTCTCATGCACACCTTTTTATGCTGTGTTTCAGCCAAGATGGCTATTGGCTTCACGAGCAGTTGCATCCTGAGGAGCTCCTTTCATGGGTTAGTAGTTGAAAGGTGCAGGAGGGTCCTGGTGCAGGGCAGACAGCTCTGAGAACAGAGCCCTGCAGAGCAGACGGAGCACTGGTGGTGTGAGATATCCCCACGGCCAGGAGCTGCGTGGCCTGGGGCTTCTCGGATGTGCTCTCAGTGGCAAAACTGAAGAACCCTTTTTTTTTCCTTCTTTTTTTTCCCCTATTTGTTCAAAACGATCTTGCTCTATAACCAACCGTTTCAGCATAACCCCCCCGTGTTTTGGGCTTTCCCACACCTGATCTTCCGCATGCCAGAAGGCCGCCTAGATGGGCTCTGGAGATAATGGCAATGAGATGTTTGGGATGTGTGTATGTGCTAGCACCAGCACTAGGTTGCCCTCTAGTTTTATCTCCCCTACAGTTCACCCAAGGCTGTTGCCTTCCAGCCCAGGTTTCTCCGGGCAGTGCTCCCATGCATCTTCCAGGCTGGGAGCCTCATGTGGTCTCACATCAAGTTATCAGCCCTAGGGTAAACTACATTTGTGTGATTAACTTTACCGAATGGGGGAAAAATTCAAGTGAGCACTTGCTCGCATGAGCCAGTATCCTGACAGGGTGGCTCTAGCCCGGCCCCACTGGTACGGGCTGCTGGTGTAGGTCCCCTGGGCATGGCCGAGCATCCTTCGGAAAGGTGGCAGAGGGCCTGGCTCCTCTGGCTGAGCTTGGCTATGGCGTGTTCGGTGTAAATCACAGGAAAGCAACTGGTGTCTGCCTCCATTAGCTCCAATATAAATATTGCCGCTCTGCCCTCGCTATTGACAGTGAGCGTTTTTCTGCTCAGCAGCCCAGTGCCAGGCGCTGACAGGCTGTTCCAGTACGGAGGCTGTCTGACCCGGCCTCTGACCTGGTCCTGTGGAAAAGAAGGTTGAGTTTGTGTCTAATGCACTGGGCCAGCACCCAGGGGAGCCTCTGCAATTCCCAGTTCTGCCACAAACTTCTACTGTGACCCAGGATAAATCTTTTAATTTCTCTCTCTGCAGCAACTCCCCTTTTGGGGACAGAGGCGGGAGCAGTGATAATAACCTCCCTTGTCTGCTTTAAGGCTGTATTTTTAGTATAGTGTGGCACCAGACGTCTTCTATTTAAAGGGCTGCCTTCCCAAAACGGTTGGTTTTTACTTGGCACTTAAACCCACACCTGATCAGTCCTTGCACCCAAGCTGTGGCATTAGGGCTTGGTTGTGATGCAGCAGGTGACAAAACCCATTGCTGCAAGAGCCCGTCAGTGCTCCTGGTCCCTTCGCCTCTCCCTTCGCTGGCTGTGCCCTGCTTTTCACAAGGAAACTCTCCAGCTGTCCTCTGATGTCTGTGTTAAAGCAAGAGACAGCCAAATGCTGCCCTACCTAGCAGCATGGGGAGGTCAGGCGAGGGAACATATTTTACTTGCAGAGCTGACATAATTGTTTAAAGCAAACAGACAGCTCAACGTTTTTGCTAACTTCCAAAATCTGGCATCTCGGGAGAACGTGTTTGGACTCAGCAAGGCCATTTTCCCAGGCGAAGCATTGTCATTAATCTGCGTGTTTGGCATTGCTGCTGGAGAGCCTCCCTTTTGCTTTCAGTGAGATGTATATTCATGGACTGAAAGTTGCCTGGTTTTGTTTTTATGCCGGCCGTGTGGTTTTGATGGGGTGAGATCTCTGCACGCAGGCACTCGACTCTCCCAGCTGCACCGGCACAAAAGCTCTGGTCATCGTTGCTGGATTGTTGAGCAGAGTGTGAGCTGTGATTGTATCAAGGCCAATGCAATCATATCACCTGCCAGTCTGGGGAAAAATAGGGTCTAAATAAGACGGCAAGTGAATGATGTGGTCAGAATTAAAAGGATAAACAGCATCTTTCTCTTAATGAGCTCTGTTTATCAAGTGAGAAGCCCACATGTGCTTTATCTGTATTCTACCAGCGAGGACCCTTACCCAGACTTCATACAACAATTCATCACAGCCGATTTCTGCAAGGCGTATTTGAGATGTAAGATGTGTGACTCAACCTCTTTTATTCCCTCATTAATTTTCTGTTCTGCCTGAAATGGGTTCTTAGAGTGCTCATCACCAGGGTACGAGTGCTGGTGAAAACGGGGCATCAGGATTTCTGCTCTTATTTTTGTCACTGTGGCTGGCTAAAGGAGCAGATGTGCAAACACCTGGGCTGGGTGTCCTGAGTCACCAGCACCTACTTCCACCTGCCACTGCTCCTGTGCATGTGTAAATCTGATAATAAGGGTTGACCATTGTGGTATCATTGATAGCATTTTCAATAAAATTGATGGCTGAACAATTCCAGTTTGAAGTTTTTAGCTCATGTTGATACTTCTAAAGACCTCACCTGAAAGCACCTGAAGATCTGTTTTATTTGGTCAACTTGCACGCACCTCTGCTGAATGGTGTATCTTGTGCACGTTTGCTTTTCTGCTCCCATTCTTCTCTCCCTTTTGACACTTCTATACATGCTTCTCACTGTGTCTTTTTATTGTGTGCTTTATATATCTTTCTGCTGTGATATGTATTAACTACTCAGACTCCCAAGGGCCTCAGAAGATGAATGGCTTTATCTATAAGATTCCAGTAATAATCCATTTGTGTATGAAATGTGCTCTCCAGTACTAGTGCATCGCAGAGGGTTGGCATTATCTGATAGCTGCAGAGGAGTCTATGGGCAGCAGCTGTATTCTGAGCTGCACCTCGGGCTTTCCCAGTAACTCCTGACAAGTCACTTAAATTCTTTGCAGCTCACTGTATCCAAAGGCAGATGTTGCCCAGCTCACAAGGTGCTGCGTGGCTTCCTGAGTTAACGTCGGTGAAGCAGCCCAGCCCCCGGGGAACTGCAACTGGTAAGTGCTTACACTGCAAGCCGTGAGCCTAGGCACCTTCCTGGAAGATGCGGTGGTGGCAGCGATGTGAGTAAGAGAGTTTGGTGACACCAGTGTGCTACGTGGGGTGTCAGAGAAGAGCTGCCCTGTCTCCCCCCTCACCCACCCTCCTGCAAATCCCCACCTCTGGTGGCACTGGGCTGTTCCAGTTGGTTCAGGTAATGCATGTAGCAGCATGGAGCTCGCTCCAGTGTGCTGTGGTTTTCTCTAAGTGTTGTCCACTGGCTTCTGATTTAATTTCAGGTGATCTTAGTCCAGGCAAAAAACCTTAGTCTGTGCCAATCAAGAAGTATGGAGCATGTGGTAAGTACAGTTCAAAAGCTGCATTACCCTTATCTATCAGTAATGATCAATTAGCATGAAGGTCAGTGGGCAGCTTAGAAATGAGTCAGATAAGAAGGGCAGAAGGAGGATTTAAATGGAAAGGAAATTCTTGATTCATATTCGGCGTTTAAAGTCATAACTCTGTAACAGTGGGGGCGGAGGGTAGTGTTAAGTAGTCCTGCTGTCACACAGACTCAGCCAGAGTGTAAATCACAGTGGAGAGAGTGCTGTGGCTTTCTCCTGGTGCTAAAGCATCATAGTGTATCATGGAAGGGACTGCAAGAAGCTCTCCTTGCCCTCCAGCCCACCCTGCAAATCCCTGGCCAGTTTGACCCCCCAGCATGGCACAGCACCACAGGGCTGGTGGCTGCTGTCAGTGCCACCAAAAGCTTAAAATTCTGGTCCTTGGCTTGCACCAACATAAATGGGATCAGCGGTGAAGGGGGTGGTACAGGACAGAGGCTGGGAGCCTCCATGGTCTCCTGAGCATCATCCGGGCAGGATGTACCGTTCAACACAATGTTAATGTTTTTGGGGAAAGAAGAAAAGCAGACTTGTAACCAATTAATTAACTTGCAAATTTTGCACAGATGATCCAAGTGTGCCACATTAAACAGTAATTGGCCCTTCCCAGTGTGTATGTGCACCCTGAGATAAATAAAAAGGTATTAAAAAACATTACTGAGAGCTGCATGTGCACACCCCGGAGAAGCGCGAGCCTCTCAACATGAGCGTGTGCCAGAGTCTGGCTCCTGTTGCTGTTACAGTTCAGGCAGAGGGGACAGGGCACGTAGTTATGCTTGTGCCGGGCAACATCATAACGCGCTGCCTAAATCCTGTCTTTACACTCTCAGCTACTGTATGTAAGTGCGCTCAAAATAATTTCATCCTCACCTGAGTCTCCTGTGAGAGCAGCCGGCGCGCTGCTGGACAGGCTGGTTAACGTGGGTATGAAGCAGAGGTGAGGATTTGGGTGTACCACCCCCTTGGAAAGAGGCGATGCAGGGCTGTGCCCCGGGGCCAGCAGGGTGGCTGTGGGAGAGCAGTGCCCCGGGGCCAGCAGGGTGTCTGTGGGAGAGCAGTGCCCCAGGCAGCCCAGGGGCTGTGGCCAACTGCTGCCTCGGGAGGGGACCCAGCCCCAGGAACCTCCTCCCTGGGCGGGAAACATGAAGTGTCCTCAGAAGAGACACCAAAGCTCTTCCTGAATGTAAGAACTGATGTCTGAGGCAGCTTCCCTGGATTCAAACAGACGAGCAAAGTGTGGTGCTTGCCACAGCTTTCAGACAGTATGATACGATCTTGTTTTCTCCAGTTTACATATCCCAGGTTTTCACTGTTGCTGTGGGGCAGGTTGGTGGATGGATGAAAATAAATCTGTTGCTTTTTTGGTGTGTGAAGTTTATTTCTGCTTATTTCTCCCATGCATACGTACATACGCATGCACGCCGAGGCTTAGCAAAACACTTCTCTTTCCGCGCCAAGTGTGTGAAGGAATACACGTGCACTGCGCTTCCAGCTTCTGTTCCCGAAATACCATATGCTCTGGCCCACGAGCTTAAAATAACCTGCTGAAGTGATGTTTTAAAGCATGAGAGTGCTACACGCAGGGTTTCTTCTCTGTTCTCTGGAGGCTAATTAATCCCCTTAAAATAGAGAGAGAGTGAAATAGGTGCTCTTGGTACCAAGCGACTGCACTGCCTGCCGAAGATGATGAAACGCAAGTACAGAAGAGAAGAGGTAGGGGTAGGTTAAAACCGGTGTTCCTGCCTTTGACAGTTTACTTTGATGAATGCACTCATTCACTCAGCTTCACCATTTGGATCCTGCATAATCAGAGATAACAGGCGGATGGTTTGCATGAATAACTAAGTTTGTCATGTTTAATTTTCTTTAAAAAAAGAAATAGCAGTTGCTTTACCCTCATCCTTCAGGCCCAATACATATTTATAAATTGTCAGGAAATGAAAAGCCTTTTAACAGCACGCAACAAGCATGCAAAGCTACCAGGAGAAATAATGGGGAGAGCAGCGAGCGTGGGGAGCAGAGCAGCCCCCCTGCCGCTGGGGCAGGCTCACCCTGCTGCACCGGGGAGGTGGTGCTGTGGGCAGGGGATGCTGAGCAGGCTGGCTGAATTATTAGGATGTGTGGCACTGATATTTGTTTTGTGTTCTGCAGACGGAGTCTTCTGACAACTTGATATTGTGCAACAAGAAGCATTAAAACTGAAAAATAAACCTGCATCTGGCAGTTAGCTGGTAATTCAGTGACGGGCTGTGCTGCTTAATATTTGATAGGGTGCTTGCTTTATAGTGCCTACCCCATCACTGCCAATTTCTTAAAACATACAGAAGGTGCAGCCAGAGTCTGCCTGGAGCAAAATGGTGGAGGAACATCTTCCGCAGAGTGCTGCTCCCGGCAGCCCCATCATCGCCTCCGAAGCCGATCCCAGCTTCCCCAGGAGCTGTGTGCAGCAGAAACATGAAGGGGAAAGGACAGACTCACTCCCAAGATGGCTTTGATCCAGGACCAGCCCTTCCCAGCCTGTGCCAGGCGTAGGTGAGGGCATCGTGGCTGCTATTGAACACTGCTGATGTTGCAATTAAAAAAAATCCAGTCTCTTTATTGAGCAAATGATTTCTGCAGAGAATAGCATGATATATTAAAATGTCTGTGTCAAAAGCTCCCAAGGGAGAAATTCAGAAGAAGAAAGATTGGATCACTAAAACTGAGAGAGAAACCAGGAGTTGCTAATGTGAGGCTGAAGGAAGAAGACCAAATCTAGTTAGAGGGTCTTCTAACCAGCATGTTTTTTTTCATAATCATCCTATCAAGATGATCTTTGCAATAGGTGACCTCTGACTTCAATACCAATATATATGTCACCAGACACAAATCCCTCAAGAGCTAACTCAATGATATTTCAAGTAAAAACTACTAGGCAGAAGCACAATCAGATTATTGGCGTGTATGCGGCCTGGGAAGCACGGAAGATCTATGAACGCTGAAGCCAGGCAGAAACACGGGGCAGGAGCAGGCTGAGCCCCGTGCCACAGACCTGCTGGTGGAGGTCCCACTGATGGTACGTGGTGTGTTACAGCAGATCCCCAAAGAAAAGGAACCTTGAGCTGATGAGGGACCCCCTTGCTGGGTTTTAATTTGACTTTAGCATCATTTAAAACCATCTTAAAGTTGTTTTAAATGACAACCAGTTTATTGGCCCCTGAAAAGCCCTGGGTCTCTGGCAGGGTGGGTGCTGGGATCACCTGCCCTCCCCAGGGAGCTGGAGTCCCCTGGGCACCCCCTGTGCGGGCTGCAGAACTGTTCCTGAGAAACAGGGTGCTGAGAGGAACTGCCAATGCGTACTGGAGTGTGGCATTCAGATTTAATGGTAGAAATGATAAATCTTACAGAAAATATCACTGAGATGAGAAGTATGAAGTGCTTGCCACTAGTAGTTGTCTAGGGAATAGAGAATAATGAAATAGCAAATTCAAAACCACAAGGGCCTGTAAAATGTTGTTTCCCCACTAAAAATATCTTACGGAAAAATTCTTTAAAGCATCAGTCCCCCCGGTTTTTATAGACCTCGCTTCATCCAAACGCTTATGCACGTGCTCTGTTTCCAGCGTGTGAGCCGGTCTGGGACGCTATGGGAAGAGCACGCGTCTAGAGTGCTGGCATGTGGTAACGTTTGGCGGGATCAGCCCACGGCGAACACTTGTGGGAATCTGGCAGAGGGTGGGTGTGTGGAGCCTGATTCTCATTTACGCCGAGGCGGCTGAACACAGCTCCCCAGGCGAGCGGGGCTCTTGCAGCGAATGTAAGTGTGTGCGAACACTAAACCATGTAATTAATTTTACATCCCCTGAAGTTAACCCAAAATAGTCCCATATAGACATCATGGGGCTGGTAGACCACCGGCATCGGGGTGCCATGCCCTTGTCCTTCCCTGCGAAGGTGCGGGCAGGCATTCCACAGTCCTGCTGGGGCTCTTCCTGGTCACTGCCTTCCCACCCTGGCCCCCACCCCGTACATCCCCCGAGGGGCCACGTCCCACGCCTCCGCTCTGAGCATCTCATCTGCTGTCTGCACTGGAGAGCCTGGTCTCAAACAGAGACATTAACATTTCCGTTAATAGGGATCTCTGTGTTGCTACAGAGTCTGAATTGGCCTCTATTACTTATTAATGAAGATCCAAAAGTGCATGTACTTAAGACCTTGCTTAGCTAAGGGGAGTCTTCTAGGGCCAATTTGAGTCCTATTTAATGACTAATGGCTATTGAGACATAATGTCCACTAAGCAGATATCACATCCTATTTAGTATTTAATGTTTAAATATTTAATTAATTAAACACTGCCAAATATTTAATTAAACGCCATCAGAGCCATCCTGACACTTCTACTATGCATAATGCAGAGGAAATCAGAGCTTTTCTTATCAGCCCCACAAGTAATGCAGATTCAGCCTTACCCAGGAATAGCTGGGGTCTGTGTAGCCAAAATACCTGCAATCACACACAATGGGGATGGCTGGTTTTTAAAAACATTTTTTTTTTCTTTTTGCAAAGTTAGCTGAGCCAAATGTTTTGTTAGTAAATTGGGCTCTGAAGGGACACGTAGGCAGAGCGGCGGTACCGTATGCTGCACTGCAACAAGAATGCTATGCTTGTATATTGACTTTTAATTATTTAAAAGTAAATGACTGCTACTTAGCATGGCATACCTGCCAGCAGTTTACACTAGTTTTGCTTAAATATTTACTCTGCTATTCAATAAAAAATGAGTCTATTGAAGAAAAAAATGAGACCCTACCATAGCACGTGGTCCCTCTCCTACCTGTGGCATGCCAACTTCACAAAGATTTATTCACAGAGATGTTAGATTTTGCTGGTTTTCCTGAACTAAGCCAAAATATGGGTTTAAATTATCCAGTTAGACTTCCAGCTACAAACTGGGTCATAATTATCAGCTTTTGACATTCATTTTCATGTTTACTGATGGAAACTTGGCACCTAGATTTATAAAGATCTTTAAATCCCAGTTTCAAAATCTGGACACCCAGCAGGTACAGAAACATTTAGGGCTGAATTGCTTATTTGAATATTTTATTACCAAGCTCCATCATCTGATGCGTGCTCAAGCTGCTAGGTCGTGTTTCATCACTCCCAGCCTGTGTGGGGATGTCTTATTTTAATGTTCCCACATGGGATCTCTCCCTAACAAGGAATGTGGCTACCAGTTGGAGAAACCATTAAAGTCACATCATTTTTATGCTTGGATTCCAGACGTTTATTAATGAAATGAAGATACATATTTTGTGCTTTCTGTAGAGGATCTTACACGATCTTATTGGTTGCTCCAGCCAAATTACCTTTTACTGTAAAGAGCT
The DNA here is from genome assembly GCF_000699245.1 of Pterocles gutturalis. Taxonomy (NCBI): domain Eukaryota; kingdom Metazoa; phylum Chordata; class Aves; order Pterocliformes; family Pteroclidae; genus Pterocles; species Pterocles gutturalis. Next base: position 945 of record NW_010136747.1, on the reverse strand, counting down.
GATGCTCCAATTGCTCAAATTGGGTTTTACTTATATAAACAGGCAAAAAAAAAAAATTGGACTCATGCTGTAAAAAGCCTCTATTGTTAGGACCTTTATCTCTCAAGTTCAGTGATGCTTCGCTTTGTCCATTCACATTTATTGAACAATCAGGGGCTTGAACAGCCGGGAGCTTGCCTACATCTACAGCCTGCTGGGATGTTTTGAATTTTCATGTTCGCCTTCCCACCCAAGCAATAACCTCAAACTGTATTCATTCTTTTCACTTCTCTGCTCCTTATGGCATTATAAACAAAGGTATATTGCCAGCCAAGGTGGGAGTAAAATGTCATTATGCCCATGCTTTGCCCAAAAAATAAATACTAAAACAGAGCAGGATGGAGGACTCATCCACCTCATTTAATGTAAGAGACACTTGATGGTCTCGCTTGATGTAGGTCATATCTTTTAATTAACTTTTACTTTGTTCTCATATGTATACATGTAACTCCCCATAACTCACTTAGAGCGGGCAGTGGTAGTGGTCTATGTATTGGAGATGCAAAGGTGGCAGGGAACTGGCAGCTGTGAGCAGAGAGGTGAAGGACGAGGATGGTGGGGTGCCATCTTCGGGCTTGGTCCTCCCCGCCAGCGCTGCAGGCTTCCAGAGGCCGGGAGGGACAGGTGAGGGAGTAGGCCCCGGCTATGGCGAGAAAGCCTGGCTCTTCGGAGAGGAGCTGCCCTGGCAAAGCCGGGGGCTGCGAGTGCTCTGCCAGCGTGGCGTGCAAACCGCTGCCCTCGCCGCAGCTACCCGGGGACTTGGTCCCAGCTGCAGCCGAGGCCTTTCTGTGCTCATTTATTATTCAGCACATCTTGACTGCTTAATTGAGGAGATGTGGAGCAGTCTCTATTAGCGTGTGAGCTCTTTGGGGGGAAAAATCAGTGCAGACAGCGATTCTACGTTTA
>NW_010136746.1:1847-2123 GCF_000699245.1 Pterocles gutturalis | reverse complement strand
CGTCGAAGGTGAGGTAGGCCAGGCCCTCCACCGCCCAGCGCCGCGTGCCCGCGTCGATCGCCTCACTGCAGAGCCACCTGCAGAGGGGTCCCGTGAGCCCCGGCTGGGGGGTACCCGCCGGCCCCCCGCTCCCGCAGCACTCACTTGCGGCACTGCTTGGCCAGTTTCATGGTGGAGCCCTCGGCAAACTGCTTCATGCTGAAGTCAGTGCCGCCGGCGGATCCCAGCTTGCAGAGTCCCTGCAGGCAGGAGCGTAGCGTCAGGAGCCCCCACGGG
>NW_010136746.1:0-1742 GCF_000699245.1 Pterocles gutturalis | reverse complement strand
TGATATGCGGATGCTGTCGCGCTCGCTGTGCTTGTAGATCTCCTTGAGCAGGCTGACGCCATTGGCGGTGATGAAGGATGCGCGCTTGGCCTTGTCGGCCGCGTGGATCAGCGCCTCCACCGCCACCAGCTGGTGCGCCTCGCAGACGGAGGCGCAGAGGGACAGCACGCCGTCCATGATGCCCTCCAGCTCCAGCACCCTGTTCCCCGCGTCCGCGGGGCCCTGCAGCAGGCACGACACCGTCTGGATGGCCCGCAGCTTCCCCGCCAGCTCCTGCCCCTCGAACCAGCTCCTGGGGGGGACGAGCACCAGGGGGATGAGGCTGATCCCACCCTCCACCTTCAGCCACGCGCGACACGTCTCTGGGGGGTCTGCAGTCCGCTTTTATCACCAAGAACAAAAACGTCGGGGGACGGGGGTTCCCCAGAGGCTGCCGGCTGCACGGGGCCGAATCCCCCTTGCCCCCAGGGACGCCCAGGCTCACCTCACGTAGTCCTCGCACAAGTGGTGGAAGTTCTCCCTCTCGGCATCGCATTTCAGGTCATCGAAAAGCTTGCTGAGCAGCACCGAGGCGCTCATCCGGCTGTTCTCCGTCACGGGCAGGCTGCCCGGGGCGCCGCACACCGTACTCCCCACCTCCAGGATCTTCTTCAGGCCTGGAGAGCCGCAGAGCTGTGGTGAGCACGCAGGCGGAGCCGAGGCACATGGCGCCCAAGGCAGAGCGGCACAACGGCCCGGCGGCATGCTGCCGGCTGCTGCGCTCACCCTGGTCGATCACCCAGAGGCTCATGCTGTTGTTGGTCTCCTTCGGCGACTTCCTGGGCACCACCTTGATGAGCAGGTTGAGGGCGTTGTCGCGGCCGTGCGCCGAAGCCCCTTCCAGTGCCAGCAGCTCCAGGAGGTGCTTGATCAGCACCTTCAGGTCCTTGGCGGAATCTTCCAGAAGAGACGGTGCGCAGCAGTCAGTGCCCTGGGCCCGGGAAGGCTGGCAGGAGACGCTCCCGTGGCCAGGGTCCTGCCTCCCACCCCAACCTCATGTTAACCCAGGACTGGAGGGAGCGGGGACAGGTCAGGCAGTGGGAGAGGAGCCCCCCGCAGCTCAGCACCTCCCCGGGGTGCTCTCCCCACCCCACTCCAGCCAGCCGGGGCGGCGGGCACTCACCTGGCACCACCGCGTCCTCCTTGCCGCGGAAATCCTTCTGCAGCCCCTCCTTTAGGGAGTCAAACATCACGTGCAGAAGGTTGTAGGCAGCCAGGGAAACCTGCTCGTGCTCCACGCCCAGCACCGCCGAGAGACGAGGGGCCCCCAGCTCTGCCAGGATGGCCATGGTCTGCGGGTACAAGCACAGCCGCCTGCTGGGGGCTTTGGGGGAGCCTCGGCGCTTCCCAGCACCTCATCAGGACGGTTCCCTGTCACGACAAACCTTCACAAACCCAGGGTTGGCGGCTGACAGCTCAGAGTTCTGCTGCGGGCTCCAGCCAGCCGCAGACAGAGGTCGGTGATGCTCCCCTCCCCACACGCCTCGCTGCCTCCCCGACGCCGATTTCCTGACATGCAGGAGAGCCGGGTACGGCGGGACCTACCCGCGAGCGGTGCCCGGAGCACAGCCCCACCAGCGTGCGCAGGGCCGCCAGCATCAGGTCGGCCTTGGCCGTGTCGAGCAGCTGCGTCAGCAGCCGCACGCCGTCACTCTGGAAGATCTTCTCTGCTCCGGCCTCCTCCCGCGCCAGCACAATCAGGT
>NW_010136745.1:0-17319 GCF_000699245.1 Pterocles gutturalis | reverse complement strand
GTGTGAGGGGTCCCTCAGCGTTGGCTGGGCTGAGGCCGACTGGGCTGAGGGGTCGATGGTGTGAGACCCCCGTGTGAGGGGCCCCTCAGCGCTGACTGGGCTGAGGGGTCGATGGTGTGAGACCCCCGTGTGAGGGGCCCCTCAGCGCTGACTGGGCTGAGGGGTCGATGGTGTGAGACCCCCGTGTGAGGGGCCCCTCAGCGCTGACTGGGCTGAGGTGTCGATGGTGTGAGACCCCCGTGTGAGGGGCCCCTCAGCACTGACTGGGCTGAGGCCTCGATGGTGTGAGACCCGCGTGTGAGGGGTCCCTCAGCACTGGCTGGGCTGAGGGGTCGATGGTGTGAGACCCCCATGTGAGGGGTCCCTCAGTGCTGGCTGGGCTGGGGCACCATGAGGTACAGCTTGAGCCCCCCAGACATGGTGTCCCTCAGCAGCCGGTGCTGTGCGCTGAGTGCTCAGGGAAGTCCGTCTGCCTTGGGAGAGGTCCAGCCCCAGGGTGGTGAGGTGTCCTCCAAGTCCAGCAGAACTTTCTGCAGAGCCTTCCATAGCTACTGCTGCTTTACAGCTGCTTTGAGAGGAGCTTTGCTCCTGTCCCTGGCGTTTTTTTCTCAAGAGCATTAAATTCATGGCATGGAATGATCTGACTGTGATCCCCATCCTTCTCTGGTCTCCAGCTGCCTGGAAAACCTGCAGGATAGCGAGGGAGCCTCTGCCATGGCCGCAAAGCAGCGCAAAATCCTGACAGAGCTGAAACAGGAGCAGGTAATACTGCAGCAGGAGGAGCTGGATTGCATCTCATGAACAGTGGGAGGATGCAACACGGGGAGGTGCCTGGAGCTGCTGGAGCAAGTGGGGTTTGCTTTTTTTTAAAAAAAAAGACACTGGTGTCATTTCACATGCATTATTCTGCTTTGCGTCCTACATTCAAGTGAGGTGTTTCTGTGCCCAAGTCAGCAGTCTGTAAATCTTGGAGAAAACACCTTTTTTTTCCCCCCCTGCTACTCCACTGTTATTGTGGATTTTTCTATTTATGCCATAACAAACAGGTCATAATGTAGGTTTCCACTGATTTATGCAGATTTATGCTTCTGATGTTGAAATATATTAAATTAATCTGACAGCTAATTTTATAGTCTCAGTTCCCCCACTACTGAGAGGAGTGCTGGGCTCATAATTACACTTGGTAATCAGAAAATTTCTGTCCTACTCCCTGTGTAGTACAAGCCTCTCCTTAAGGAATTCCTATGCAAACCACAAGCATCCTGTAGTTCTGAATGACCTTTCTAAAGGTCTCACCTCTGAGACACCCCATCTCCCAGGCAGTGAAATATCCCCTTACCTGTCCTTAGTTGTCACAGGTGGCCCCCAGTCAGCATTAGTGAAAAATAAAACAGCAAAATATTTTTATAAAAAAGAAACAAAACCTGCATATTGAATTTTCAGGATGTTTTGTGAGTAATATTGCCTTGTGTTAAGAAATAGCGTACAGATTTTTAAGTAGGTCTCTTTTCTGTTATCTTAGCTCTCTTATGCTCCTTTCTTCTACTTTGTGTAGGCAGAGATCCAGCACCTGCGAAACATCTACAGGGCAGCCCATCAAGAAAGAAAGCTTTTATTAAAGCAGCAAAGAGAAATTTTAATGATGCAGCATTCAACAGCACAACTCCGGGAAAAACTGCACAATTTCGCTGGGAAGCAAGAGATTATTAAGTCACAGTCACTAGATGTCTCGGTGGGTTTTTGGGTGGATAATAACTGAAGTCAGAGCTGACACTACAGCTAAGGAACCCAGGTGAAACCTTATGCATTCCCTTTTCCTTTTAGCTTAAAAGGAGTCCAACAACTGAAGGAGCAATAAAACTGAACACAATGAGACTGATTTCTAGCCCAAAGTTATACTCTTCCTCAGCAGAGTCTGCAGTGCAGCCAGAAAGCCCTGAGCTGTCAGGGAGTAAAGACAGTTGTGTCCAGCTAAAGAATAAACAAAGCAAGGAATATGAAGGGTAAGTAAAACCCTTTCCACAGTGATAGCTGAAGATAAGAACCAATCCAGTGGAGAAGATGGAAGCAGTTGCATCCTAGATAATTGCATGAGCCTTAAATGCTCCCAAAAGGGAATTTTATAAGTTTCTAAAACCTCTGTGTTCAAGCAGTTGATACATCAAGAACACTGCTTATCATTCTGACCAATATTGCCTCACTGTTTGTGTGTCCTCCATGTGTCCAACATGCCATCTCGTGCCCAAAATGGTAAGCTCCTTGGGGCAGGGACCAGCTCATTGCAAGGTATGTGAACAGCACTAAATAAATTGTCTGGATCCAGTGCTGGAGATCCTTACTAAATTCTTCAGGTATAATACATTCATCACTTCAGTATATCAGTAAGAAACTCTATTTATTTTATTATGTTTAGCTACAAACTCAAAACACTTTAACTAGACATCAATTCAAAATACCCAGACGGAATGAGTAGAAGTGTATTGATCTAATTGGTGAAATTCACTCCTTTGTCATCCTCTGGCTCTAACCATATGCATCACTTAACTCCTCAGAGCAGGTTTGTGTTTCACTTAGGATTTAACCACAGGCTTTTGTACTACACAGGGCTTAATTTTATGCTTAAACTGATCGTAGAGGTGTCATGTAAAATGCCCACAGTCAGAGGTAATTCAGGAGTTCAGTCGGACTGTTCGGAGAAGGCGCTGGCCTCCTGTTCCCCAGGTGCTTTGTCCCCAGCATCCCCGGTTGCTTCCCGCTGAGCTGGCGGAGCCGACCAGTGCAGATGAGGAAGCAGCAGTATCCCCACTGCTCAGAACAGCACCATTCCAAAGCAGGCTCAGATGAACAAAAATCTAGTTTGCTTCAGGAAAAAAAATAAATGCAGTTAAAGACAAATATATATTTACATGAATTTAAAAAAAAAAACAACCAACTTTCATTCACTGTTACTCAAACCTTTAGCAGAGTAGTGAGTCAGGTTTGTGCATTTACTTAAGTCCCCACAGAGAAAGGCTTTCAAATAAATCCCTGCATGGAACTGATCCATAATTCAAGGTGTTATTGATTACAAGTCACAGAAATCTTTAAAAGGTTTCTTGGCTGTGCTTTCACTTCTTATTACTGACAAGCCTGCTCATAGGAGAGCAGTGAATATCAGCATCAGTCTAGAGCAGAGAGGGCCTGGTGGAACTCGCAATGCACCCAGACTCTGGCTGCTGCGTTATTGTGTATAGATCTCCTCCCTATGCAGGAGTGCAGAGTGGTAATTATGCTATCTATCCACCAGAGCAGGTGTGTTCATGTTTTATACTGATCAGGAAGGTAGTTAATAAGCAGGTCTGTAAGGGCATAGAAAGGGTTGGGAAATACTTTAAAAAATGGGAACATAAAAACAACTCATAATAATTAATTCCTTGTCTAACTGTTTACAGCGTTTCTGCTGACAACAAGAAAACACTGGTACAATCCCAGAAACAGGTGTCCCCAGGTTTGGAGCAGTCCCTTGGTGTGCAAGGTCCTGATACGTCTGAAACGGTGGCTGAGAAAGTCTGTGGTGCTACCGGTCAGACCACAGGCTCGGTCTTTATGATTAAAGATTGCACAAACGCAGGTACCCAATAAAGGACACTTCTGTAGCAAACCATGTCACGGTTCAGTCAAACTGAATGACTTAGGGCAAAAGTTGAAGTCTCGGCTGTTCTTTGGAGCAGGTCAACCGATCTTTCAGAAGGGGATTGCCGAGCTAATTAGCCCATGAAGGAGAACTTACAATGTTAATCTGTTCCTTGGTTACCTCCAGCTTGGGTTTTGGTACCAGGATCTGTTCAGGATTAACAAGAAGGTGTAACAAGGGTGTAAGTTGTTTTGTTCAGGTAGCAGCTATGCATAAATGAAGAAAGAGAGAAAGAGCGTAGAAATTCCTGAAAGCGGGCTTTGCAGTTGCTACCACGTAACTGGATGATATGAAAGGGGATAACTGGATAAATAAGGTCATTCATCCTTTCAGCTTCTGTTGGTGTGACAAGGGACATGTGGGGCAAAACTAAGTTACTCAAACTACAAGTATCTTTAAATAAGGCTTTTTGACTGAGGTAAACAAAAAGCTATAGTCAAGTTATTAACGGGAAAAAATGCAGCATTGGAAATATTGTAACTTAATGTTGTACCTTTCAGAGGTTAATGCTCAGGATCGTGTTTTATTATCTCTGGAACATGCAAATTCAGCTAGAACGGATGAACCTGTAGCCACACCCCTTACAAGAGAAGGCAGAAATTGTGTGTTTCCGGTAAGGATCACTTCTGGAATTCCATTTCTGCCTAGAGAAATGGTGCCCCAGGTTATATTTGCCTTAAATAGGACCAGCACAAGACTCCTCTGGCAATTATGAACATCAAGTAGAAATCACTCTTCTGTGTTGATTCTGTGCACTTCAGCTAAAGACTAAATTTTGACCCGGGCTGGTTTACCACAACTTTCCTGCCCCTTCCATTTTCTCTATGTTGTTAACTAGTGATGATGTGTTTAAGTCATCTCCCATGGGTAAGTGCTGTGCTGCTCCAGGAGAAACTAAACCTGTCCCTGGCACAGTAAACTATTATTTGTCCATAGCAGCTGCGGAGTCTAGTCCCTTTCCTGTTTCCTACATCAGTGACACAGCCCCAGCTTGGGTATACGTGCACAGGAATCCATATGCTCTTATATATCTTAGTGTGAACATGTAGATTTAATCTCTGATCTCTCAACTACTCTTTGTGCCACTCTGCCACCAGCAAAGTCCTCTTCTCTTAAGACATTAACCCTGTCTCTTAAATATTTACATTCTAGGAATCTGTGATGGAGGAAGAGGCATTTATTTCAAACCCAAAGACAGATCCTAAAGACAATGAAGATATTAATCCCTGTGACAGCAAGTTCACAGTGAATGGCTTGGGGATGGTTTCTACTTTGTGTAACTTATGCCTGGTTCAGGCAGAAAATACTCTTCAAGGAACTGGTAAATCATGTTTGATGCTATTATGTCCAATCTGTTTCAACCACTTCAATCAAACTTTAATCCAGACAGAAAGAGAGACAATCTTCTCATTTATTACCTAAATGTCTTGCTCGCTATACCCAATATATAAATCACTGCTAGGCAAGATGGTGGTGATCTCTCAAAGGTTTATTATGAGATATGATTATACTGCTTCCTCAGAACAAAATCATAACTTATTCTGATTGTGTCATTAACAATTTACTCTCTTTTGAGGCATTTTTAAATAATTTAAGGGTGTTCTTTTTAAAAGAACATAGATCAGTCAAAGATAGACTTCAACAGGACATGCTGGAGTTATTTTTGTTTCCAGGTTTTATCCTCAGTTCATATTTCTTGCTCCCAGTAGGACACATAAAAAAAAAAATGTGGCTGTTTATATATGAGCCAGTTATATCACTTATATAGTTCTGGGTATGTATAATCTCTGTATTATAAATATTTACTTATTGTGGCAATATTTCATATTTGTGTTATTTTTTTCTAATGAACAATCTTTCTGCATTTACTCCTAGATATAATGGCAAGGGAGACTATAGATTTGTGTAATTAAGGCTTAATAACAGCAGTCTTGATAAAAGTTTGGCATAGGCTGCACCTTAACTAGATTCTCAATCCTAGCTTTGAGCATGCGGACATCAAATTGTCTGAACTAAATCCTGTCCCTCAGGCAAAGATAACTTTTTCATGGACTTCAGTGGACCGCAATTTCACCATTAGTGTTTTGATTTCATTTTTATATTTGGCAAGGAGTCTTGTGCTGTTTCATAACTTAGAGTGTCAGTGCACGGGCACTGCCATGAACACCAGTAGCAAGCCTTAGATTCTTGTAGTCATGGCTAATTTGTGTGACTGAGATAAAGAAAAACCCTGTATTTGCCTTCTGTGCTGAATAATCTGTATTGTAGGTGATGCTACATCATCCTTAGAAGATCTAGAGAAAGAGTCTCAGATAGTGCAGAAAGCACACAAGGAGCAAAGAAGTCCTAAAACTCTAAGAGAAGAACAGGACCCCAGCAGTCCATTTCAGGCATGTGGCAAGTTTATAATTTATCTTAACTGCATTTTTCTTACATAATTTTTCAACAGAAGAAATCCTCAGTGTTGGCTGTCATGGAGATGTTGTGCTAGGAACAAAGCTTGCAGGCAGAGGAGCTGAAGTTGTATTGAGGTTTTGGTGTACCATGTTAAAATGTTGCTCTTAAGTCTGGGGGAAGTCCGGTAGCAGTTTGCTGGTATTCTTCAGGTTTCCTGGGTATTCAGGGATTCTTGATCACACTCTCTGCAGGCTGGGAAAAGGAAGAAGGATCTTTCTTCTGATTACGAAGATGGGGAAAGAAGATCAGCAGTGATTTCAGATGAAGCTCCATTTGTGAAAATCCAGTTAAGAGAAGAAAGGTCATCAGAAGAACAGAGGTACTCTGTCAAGGCTGAAACCTTCACTCCTATCTTCCAATTCTCTTAGTGACATCTCAAACCTTGCCTTGCTTGTTTCACGCACATGGTTGTGGTTCTGTTGTGGAAAGAAGAGAAATGTTAGCTTGGGATTTTTTGTCTTGTATAGATTAAAAAATCCCAAACAGCTTTCCCCCACCTGCCCCTAAAAAAACAAACAAACAAAAAACCACAACCAACCAAACCAGAAACCAAAAACAAACAAGTAAAAAAACAACTCCTTTTATAAAAGCATTTGTTGTAATACTTGTCGCATTCATCAAACACTGTCTGTCAATTTTTCTTAGGTGATCTAATTATTTGGAGTCAATTGAAGGTGGGCTGATATCAATTTTGGGTGGGGGGGGATTGTCTTCAGAAAGCTTTGGGCTAGACAGAAAGCATCTGAAGGAACAGTTAAAACACTTTGCATTATGCTGTCTCTAGGCAGTTAATACACCCACAGAAATTTAATGTTCAGATCAACATTCTTGAAGGATAGTGTGTACCATACACTTTGTAATTTCAGTTTAATCCAACTATAATGTTGTATTTTCAGATTCAGCACAGACTGTGAGAGAAAACTGGAAATCACACATATAGATGAAGCAGTACCTTCTCAGATCCCCTTGTCCGAAGGTAAGGAATAACTTCTCCCCACAGGGTTTCTGTAGTTATTTACCATATAGCCTGAGTAATAGCTCTTCCTGGAGTTTGTCCATAGAGAATAGCCTGCTACTTGTACCAGGTAGTGAAGCAATTTATTGAGCTAAAATAAAATAATAGAGATCTTAATGAAAATCCTGCATTCGAACTCTTCTGATCAACTACATTAGACACCATTGTACCTGCTTGTTGCTGCATTACTGAGTTCCTCATCTTTACTTGGGAAGTCTGACTTTTTTGTACAATGTTATTAAAAATAGTCCTAATCTTGACTATGTGTTTAGTGCTACTGTCTTTTGAACACAATTTAAAGCTGAAGATTACTGGGTTTGAATACTAAATTACCTGTCAGCAAACTCTTCTATAAAATAAAAAGATTTTTCTGAAATGATGATTTTTTTTTTAATGTTCCAGTTAAAGAAGTGAAAGTGCCTGTCCCTCATAGGATCCATCAGGTGGATGGGAGTCAGTGTCTGAAACATTTGGACCATATTTCTCATGAAGCTTCTGATAAAGAACTAAATTTAAAAGCATTTTCTGAAGGATTAGCTTCCACTGAGTCATTGTCCGACTCAAACAACTTCTCGCTGCGATGTGAAAGTGCCAAATCAGACTCTTCACTCCCAGAATTTCAGAAAGTATCTGCAGTTTGGATTGACATCTCAGAAAGCTCCATTTCAGACTCTGAATTAGAGCTGAAAAACGGAGAGGACACAGATGTCAGTATCCCAGAAGAGTTTGTCAAGGACAACAGTGATGTGTTTCCTAATCTGAAAGAGACACTAATAGCAATAAGTAACGGAAAGGAAACATTACCTAGTGACACCCACGAGGAACAGGAAGTGTCCAAAAATTACAGCACTGAGACTTCATCACACTCCCAGAAACACCCTGCAGACAGTCTGGCTCATGGCTGCACTGATAATTCGTTTTCTTTCATTCCATCAGTCAAGGCAAATGCCTCCAAAACTAAGTCAGCAGATTCCTCCCAATCTGATAACCCTGCCAAGGGAATGGACGAGCCACATCCGAATGCCTCAAAAAACTACAGCAAAACCACCACCTGTTCTCAGGAGATCATAAAACAGGGGAAAGATGCAGTGGCCAGCTCTTCTTGCAGTGATGATATTTACTTACCTAAGATCTATGAACAGCAGAAACCTAGTTCTACAGCTACCAGAGTGAAAAAGAATGGTGGCACTAACAGTTTATTTGTGGATCAAAATAGAGACTTAATGGGGTTTACAATAACAGGTTCTCTAAAACATCTGGATTTGGTTACTGACCACCTTAGGAACACTGTCTCTCTTCCACCTGACAAAGATATTCCAAATATCAAATTATTACCATGTCTATCTTCAAGAAACTTAGCAGTTTCAGAAGGCAAAAATAATCATGCACAGCTTTTAAATGAGAGACTTGCATCCAGCAAACTCGTTAAGATTGCATCTCTGCCCACATCCATGCCAGGAATTTCTGAGGAAGTCCATACAGAAACCAATTCATTTGAGTCTTTGCGAAGGGTGGCCATAGGAAATCAAAATAACTCAACAACTGAAAGGCAAGCTACAAAGGAAGCGAAGAAGGGACTGTTTTCTTCTGTCTCCTCAAAAAAGCAATGGTTTCAAGCCAAGAACTGCCCTTCCAAAGGTGAAGATGATACAATTTTTATTAGTGATAAGGGTCTCCCTCCAACTGATGAGAATACCTTGTCAGAAATACTGTCTCCTGTTGATGAAGTATTGTCCTATGGAAGTGCTGACTTGCCATCCTCTAATAAAAAGGATTTGTCATTTCCAAGTGAAGATCTTCCTCCTCCCCCTTTAGGTGCAGATGCAATGAAAAATGATGATTCTACTTTCAGTATGGATGACTTCCCATCTCCACCAGAACAAATGACAGTCTTGGAGAGCAGACAGTGTATGGATGAAGATATATCACTGAAAATGGATGCATTACCCCCATTACCTGATAACACTGTGCCTGAAGAATTTCCCCTGCTTGAACAAGAGACAACTGGTGCTTTTTTAACTCGGGATGGTAGTCTCTCAGAACAATCTTTAGTGAAAGATATTTCCAGTGCAAAGGAGGGCTTATCAGAACACTTACAAGAACATGAGACATCTTTGCAGCATTTGGAGTTTTTGCCAGTGTCAAATCCTTTACCTTCTTATCAGGCCAGTAAAAGTCCTGACTTCACGATGAAACAATGCAAAACATACTTAGCACTGCCTAAAGCCAGGGATGACAGTGATGACCCATTATTATCCTTTGAAATTGGGGACAGAGTGTTAGTAAAGCAGACCCAACCTGGAACCCTGATGTTCAAAGGACGGACTTTTTTCGATAATGGCCATTGGGCTGGTGTTGCACTTGACAGAGCTGAAGGGGATAATGCTGGAACTTACAAAGGGGTGAAGTATTTTGAGTGTGCTCAACACTGTGGTATCTTTGTCAGACCTGATGAGATTTCACATCTCTTGGAGGTTGATGAAAATGGTTCCAACGACACTGGGGATGACGACTCTGACTCCTTCTATGATGATGACACCTTCAAAGGAGACTGCAAATACTCTGGAGATGATGAGCAGAGAGGAGGGCTTACAGAGCAGAAAGCAGAAGACACAAACAGTGCAGGAGGATCACAAGTGAAAGAAAACCAGTCTAGGTTGCACATTGCCTTGCTGTCTGGAAAAGGGGAAAAGTTTCCCCATTCTGACCAGTGTAAGTGTAATGAATTCCTCTGTCAAAATAACTTAACGTGCCTAGGATCAGATAAAGAAAAAACAGAACTGACACAACTAAAACAAAGGATTCTTGTAGATGGGCTTCCAATGAAAAGTAAGACCAGTAACACAGATGAGGTAAACATGAGCAAAAATATTTGTTGCTTTGTAGAAGATCAGAAAAGAAATAAACTTGCTGATGATATTGCAAATGAATTCAGTAAAAAACTTCTGTTTGACACTTTAATTGCATTTTTTGAAGCAGCTCAAAATAAATATAAAAGTGCCTTTGAAAAAACCATGATGAATTATGGCAAAGGCCTAAGACAAGAAGACAATCAGAAATTGTTTCTCCTCAAGGAAAATTCAGTTGCTATCTTATCTGAACCATCAGCAAATGTTTCTGATGTTTTACTGTGTGATTTTGATATGCTTAGCATTCACGGTTGTCACACAGCAGCAGAAAGAATCATAACTAAATTTGTAGATGATGCAGTTAAAGAATATAAGAAGATTAAAAGAAAACACGGATCAAAAGCAGACAAGATATTTCATTCCTCTTCAGAGACTTCTCCAACCACTTCGCCGGTAAGTACAGTGAGAAAGTTTTTGTCTGAAGTCTTGGACCTGAGATTGGGTCTACACAGGCAAGCATGTTGCCCTGTTGTTTTTCATCACCCATAAAAATGACATCATGTCAACATTTGGACCCAGATGGCTCACATAGTCTGACTCATTCCTCATTTAAGGAATTATGCTGCAGCCAGTGGAGAGTATGTGAACAGGGGGACAAGGATGAGTCCAGCATGGGAATAATGACTACAGCTAGTCCAAACAAAGCAAATGGATCTTTTTTGTTGGAATTTGTCAGTTAGTCAAAACTGATAAATCTGCACGAACTTCAATTGTTAATAATTTCAGAGCAAACCTGAGCACCTGTCAGCTCATCTGCCTGACTCCTCTGCAGCTCCTGGCTGTGAGACCTTCAGCTTTGTAAGTCGGCATTAGCTCTGCAGGCAGCTTCTAGCATAAAGACTCGCAGAGCTGCCAGACTCTCACTTTTCATTTAGCTCCCTGGGAGACTGGAGCCCCAAATAAAAAGGAAGCTTTTTGATGCCTGCTACTTCCAGTCCCACGGTGTCGAATTTGTACTTCTTAAATAGTCCATCAGGAAGTACTACCACAGACAGTTTAAAAAAATAAAAAGTGTTTTGCTTTAGGAAGGTAGGGAGGGTAGTCTTAATTTATAAGAAAAATGTTTCGAAATGTCAAAAATTTTCATAGAACTACAAATTTTGAATTCTTTCTAATTCAGCCAAATACAGTTAAAATAGGTACTTTTTTGTTGACACATCAGTAAGCCTTTCTTTAAGCCTATTAGTAAGAACATGGTTTTAAGTGTAACCTTAATCAGTAGCTAATAATCTCAATACCTCCAGAAATTGTGGAAAAAATATGGAGTATGTCACCTGGCTTTTCTTTGTCTCTCTACTAAAGTTCCTTATAAAAATCCTTGATGCTGGTGTTTTTGGAAGCTCTGAAGATTTTGATCAGCCTAATTCTGACCAACATATGCTGGTGAGACAAACACAAAGGCAATACTTGTACAAATTAGATCAGTGGCACTCAGCTCCTTGGAAGAAAACTGTGGAAGTTCCTCTTGTGATACCACATTACAGTTCATATGTTAAGAAACTGTCTGCATATGCTGTAGAAGAATTATGGACCCCAGAAAACATATATTCAAATTTCAGGAGAATCAGTGTGCCAAAGCACTTTGAATGTAATGATCTCCCAGGGAGCGATTTGGAAACAGAAAGCAAGAGGATGTATGATCAGGTATTTTTAAAACACTAACTGTTATTAAACTTTTCTAGTGTTCTGTCGGCTGACATATTAGCTACTACTTCATATTATTCTAGCTGCTAAACTAAATATAGCTAAAGGAACCCTGAAAGAGGTGTTACAAAATATTGCTTCTGGTAACCGACTGCAAAATAATTCTCCTAGAGCAGATGTCCTTGCTGTGGTGTAAGCCTTTTGCTAAAGCTCTTCAATCGTAAGACCCTGGGCACCTAGCCCAGTGTCCGGTTTGGGTCTGTTCAGAAAAAGCCAAGCTTCTGAAAGCTGCACTCTATGGAGTCTAAGTCTCCTGCCTTGGGTGTCCTGGGGAGTTTGAAGAGATCTTCCTGTTCCTCAGCATCCTGAAACTACTGGGTTTTGTGGACCTCTGTCTCCACAAGGAGATTAAAGGGCCCCATCAGGGCCTCCTGTATAAGCCATCTATACTTGATGAGTACTCACACATTACTGTCCAACATCCTCTGCTGTACAGGTTTACCTGCTCTTTAGGTACTGGCCATCATGACATCAGCTATAGGAACATCAGCGATGCAGGTGATATTAGGAAATTTTGCACCGAGATGCAAACCTTTACTGTCTCCAGCCTAACATCCTTCAGAAGCGCTGAGAAAACTTTTGAGAGGGCATCAGTGAGAGATTCCCTTTATGTCCGTACTGTGTTTTTGCTGTTACAGGTTATACTTGATTTGACCCATGAGTTGCTATGTGCAGAATATCAAGGAACCGCAAATCCAAATCCATTTCCATGGATGAAAGAAAACTGGGGATCTCACTGTTCCAGGCATCTTTGCAGAAGAACAGATGTCAGTGAGGTCAAGGTACATTCTGGAAATGGAAGGTGTACAGTAACAAGAGTCAGTGAAGAAAGGAGATGTTTTAAGGGCAAAAACACAGAAATGTGACATTTGGGAGGATGATGGCAGTGTAACTGAGGTGATTAGAGGAGAAAGCAGCATTGAAATGAACTCTGAAATGCTTGAACACATATAGACTGAGCTAATTTGTCTAAATGTTCCAAGTGTATGGAGTTCTCTAGAGGAATGGGAATTGGGCTTTCTAAATCTCCCTGGTTATAGCTGTCTTGGGTATAACCTCTAAAGTGATCTTATGTTTAAATTCTGTTGGTTGGCCAGCATTGATCAGCTGCTTCTAGATCAGTCCCTTAAACGGCAGGATGTTTCTGGATTTCAAGTTGGATCTCCACACTGGCACCTGTCACTCATTTGCAACCTTCACAGTGACAGAATTCCTACGAGAACAATTCTTTTCAGCCTTTTTTTATTTTGTAGACATTTGTTCAGGGTGAAATTATTAAAATAATGAACCTGGAAAAGAATGACTTAGAAATGAAAAGAAAATTCCTTAATATGACCAAGTATGGAAACTGTAAGAGAGACAGAGTGGACCTTATGCTGGTAAGCAGAGTTCCTAATGGAATTCGTTTACTTTCTTTAGGTTTAAACTAAAATCCTCATGCTTTTGTGAGAATCATGTTTACTTAAAATAACTTCAGAACTTCAAGTTACCTCCTTCCTTTTCAATACACTTGCAAGAATAAACCAGTATTTATTGTGAGTGGTTTAAATTAAGTAAACTAAATTAACAACGCATATATAAAATTGTTGGATTAGGTACAGTGTCTCAGTAGCTTTCAGAACTGACCCTGCTGTTATTCTTGAAGTAAACATTCATATCCATGTTATATTTTAGATTCAGGAGCTCCGCAAAGAAGAATCTCAGTGGACTTACTATGACGATGATGAATTAGCTGTGAAGATGAGAATGACTGAAGACATATTTGATATCTTGCTCCTTGATACAATCAGAGTTCTTAATAAGATTTATCTGAGAAAAGCCTGTGATTAGAAGTTTTCCCTAAAAGGCCCTAATGGAAGAATTTTAATCTCTGATTTTTTGGGCCAGAAATGCACCGTTTAAGAATTTTAATTCTGAACTTCTACCCAAGGCCTTGGCCTAATTTGCGTGTTCATGTTTACAATGGAAGGATGCAAGCAGAGACTTACGCAGATAGAAAAATATTACACAAACGAGTCTTCTTGTGCTTTGTGCTTTGGGGATGCTCATTAAGATCAATGTTCTTCTTAGACTGATGTCACACAGAATCTAACGGGTGGAAATTCTATGCTTGTCTGTTGGTTTTTTTTGGCCAAGAATGCACTTTATTTGCTTACGCATTTTAAGAGCACATGTTTTAAAACTGTACACGAGTCTATAGAAACGGTTCAAAACCAATTTACGTGTAAATTCTCTTATTCTTTGTTATCATGTTCACGTTGTGAATGATGACAGGTGAATCATATTTTGAAAATAACATTCAGAAAATCATAGGTGACTGTTTTAGGAATGTAAATGTGCAGACAGAATTAAATCTCCCAGAAATTAAATTGCTGTGGCCCTCTGTAGTTTGGAACAAACTCCTCTAATTGGAACAAGTCTAAAACTTTTCCTGATGGGTGCAGCAGAGTTACAAAGGTGACTGTGCACCTTTTTTTATACACTGTGGAACTGGTCAAAAGTAGCTTGGAGATGGCTTCAGAGATGTTGGCATATGGAATGGCCTTGCCCTGGCAGGATCTGGAGACAGACATCCAGTTGTAATGTCTCCAGCTTTATGTAAATGAGACAAATACCAGTGTAATGCACTTTAAATGGGCTGCTCTTCCGTCAGTAACTCCAATTTCTGGAAACTAAATATGTGCGTGTCATTAGGTTATTTATCACGTAATTCACATGAGCCCCTTGAATTCTTCCAACCTTTAAATGTAAGGTGCTGCAGATGTGCTTTAATTGGCAAAACAGAAGAAATCAATAATTTTGCATTGGGAAAATTGGAAAAAAACCAAGATTTTAACAAGGAAATATAAACATCCCCTGAGCATCCTAATTGTTCATAAGGGTGTACTGCTGTGGTCCCACATAATTTGCATTAAGAGAAGACCAATTATAAATTTTTATTTGTTGTTTTTTAAAAAATAAATATTATGCAAATATTTCTTACTGGAATTCAAACTTCATTACTGAACAACTGAATATAAGTAGATCTGATTTATTCAAATCCTATTAATTCAGGGTACTTTTCAAATGAAATGAAAAGCAGGACAATTAAACTATATACAAACATATTTAAAATCACAATATTTACAGTCTAGCTGTGGTGGGAAAAATAGGAATACTTTTTATGTTTCTATTTTTAAATTCTAATGGCTTAACTGTTTTCATTCTGAATTGTTTGTTTTCTGAATAAAGGAAATAAACTCTATTTATCTCTTTTTTATTTATTTTTACCACAATTCTACTTGATTTCAGATTATATTGTACACACTGCTATTCCCATTAGCTAATGGGAAGTTTTGTTGTTCTGCAGACAGCTCCCGGGGACATTAAAAAGCCCTGTCCTACTAGTTGCCACATGAGCAGAAATAAAAAGGCAACTTCTGCCCCAAGCGCATTAACTGTTGATCTTATCCTGTAAACTATTTTCATGTCCCTAGTGGCACACTTTCTTAAATCTCAGACTTTTATCTTTATTGATTAATTAATCCAGATAAGTTATTTGTTCTAAGATTAATGTTTTCTTGTTGTCACTTTATAGTAGAATTTAACTCAGTTTTTTTTTCCTCCTGGACTTACAGACAAATGGTTGGACACAATGACAAACCTATACATTGAAGCAGTACAGTTTTTCAGTTTATTGTCACTATGGTTTTGCAGCAGCAGCAGGATCCTTGTGTTTGGAATGAAAGCTATTAAAAATATCCCTTATATGCGAATGAATAGATGAAGGACTCATTTCAGACTGGTGCCTTGTTACGCTCTATGTTACACTTGAGGAAGATAACCATTATATTTGCAATTAGGTTTGTGAGTGAAGCCTGAACCCTTGCAAGAAGGACATAGCTATAAAGTAACTACTGCTGATGAGAATAAAAAGTGTATACATAGAACATGTCAGACATATTTAATATCCCCCACCATTCTGTGTTCAAACCCTTAGATTCTGGCACCCAGATATATTGACCTGTTCAGTCAGTGGCAAGACTTCAATATCAAGATTACTCTCCTTCAAGGTCTAATATTTTGTTTGCCTTGGTTTTGATCAATATTAACCTCCTGGGTCAATAAATCTTGATACTAGCCTTAAGAGGAGTCATTATCTTTCATAGAAAATGATTATTTCTCAGTTAAACCCTACATTTAATTTTCCTGTAATCCATCTCTTTCATCTTCACACATCTAACAATTCTTCTGAATCAAATGCACTCTAAAATATCTTGGGCACTGCAGATTTTTAAAATCCTAATTAGCAGCTGCCACAAGATTTTTCTATTCTTTGAAGCGGCTGGACTCTGCTACTGTAACCACTAATTTTGTTCCTTACAGTACCCAGGAAAAATAGAGACAGAAACCCCCTCGGCTGGGATGTGATAAAATCAACCGTGTACCTTACACCTGTGGATACGGATGCAAAAGACGTGTGACGGAACCACTTCAGATATTGATGGCCAACAAAAGAAGATCAGGAGGAGAAAAGGCAGCAGTGGCAGAATCTGTTCCTCAGTTCTCAGAGGAGAGGATTTTTATTGTGTATAATCTTCCCACCCTTGCACTGGCTGCGGATCACTGGTGAGAAACAACGGTAAACTGGATTCTAACCTCTACAGTTACACCAGTGGGCCCCACCAATTTGGACCCATTTGTTTCCTACTTGTTTCTGAAGGATTAAAAGAAGTGTTTGTGAGCAACAGAAGCAAGAATTATCTTCTAGGGGGCCTCAGTCTGAGCTTTAAACTCCTCTGAAGTCGCTGTTGGTTTTCTGCCTCTCTTAATGTGAGGGAAATGCTTCAGCCTGTGTTTACAAATGAAAGGAGCCTTTCATCCTGTGGCTGTAGCTATAAAAGGTGCTAAAATCCACAACTAGCACACCACCAACCTGAATATTCTAAAAGGCCAGAGTTTCTAACATCCTCTTGAGAGCTCACACCATCCTACCTGCCGCCTTTCATCCCACCTCAGCTCCCAGGAGGAGCAGCTCTGTCCTGTGGCAATGTCCTTCGGGATTCACCCATTCCCGACCCACAGGCTGTGCTGCTTTAACCTCTTCTCAGAGAGAAGCTTCATGAAGTTGAAATTTCTGTTTGTATAGCAGACTGAGGGCAGATTTAGACTGGATATCAGGAGGAAGCTTTTCCCTGTGCGGGGGGTGAGGCAGTGGCCCAGGGTGCCCAGAGAAGCTGTGGATGCCCCATCCCTGGAGGGGTTCAAGGCCAGGCTGGATGAGGCTTTGGGCAACCTGGGCTGGTGGGAGGTGTCCCTGCCCATGGCAGGGGGTGGCACTGGATGGGCTTTAATGTCCCTTCCAACCCAAACCCTTCCATGACTCTATGAAATCAGCCACCATTGTTTTCACCTCATTAGTTTTACTTTTTCCTTAGTCCCCCTGAGAGAACCGTTGCTCTAAACACAGCAGCAGAGTTGACCGGCGGCGTATCCCTGTCACCGGGGTTTGGCCACAAACTCGGGCGATGAAGGTGGACGGAGGGAGCGACCCTGCACCTCCCTCACCCCGCACCTCCCGG
>NW_010136744.1:7499-25305 GCF_000699245.1 Pterocles gutturalis | reverse complement strand
CAGTACAACGATTACAAAAACATTTAACTCTTTGGTGCCGGGGCTGTACTCTCTGGCTTGTTTGGAGAGTACCCCTCGTTGTGTCTCATTGCAGTGCAGGAGTTCTTGCTCACTGAAGTGCTAACCTTGTGACTTGGGCTCCGTCCCCTCTGACAGCAATCATACCTCATCCAAAAAATTACAGTATGTGGCGATGTACAAAATACCAGTACAAACAACTTTTGTAATCATAGTAACTTGTTTTTAAATAGAAAATGCAAACAGGGAGAAACCACGTTGAGTTTCCATCAGGAAGAGAAACCCTCCCAGCCCGGTCCCTCCCTGATCTTTGCCCTGCACAATCATCCTCGGCCGCTTGCGCGTTTCCAAGTGACGCCAATATTAAGATTTAATAGTTTACCATTCCGATTAGCTTTTCAAGATGGCAACAAAACCAACACCATTCATAATTTGTTATTCTGCTCTAATTCACAACCCATTTTTCAGCCTTCACGCTACAGATGCAACAAAGAAAGCAGCAGCGAGGGTGTGCGGAGGGAGCGCAGCCCTCTCCTCCTCTACCCTCGCTTCTGTTTTGGTCACATCACCGGCAGGGATCAGACCCTGGCTGGAAGAGGAGAGTGTCATCAAATAAAACACGGAAAAAGGAAAAAAACTTCGCTAGCGATAGACAAGGTCGTGTTTCATTAACTTGTTGGTTCAGGCTCACAAACGGTCGTCGGAGGTGAAACGCGGCACACTCGCTGCGTTCCAGCTTTTTGTTCTCTCTTTCCTCACAGACTGCAGTCATGTTTAATTTGGAAACTGGACTCCTTTGGCAAATTAGCAATTAGAACAATTTTGTGGGAATATGTATATGTGTCATTAGTTTTCCTGCAAATTAATAGCGAGAGCAGAGGTCAGGCAGAAATTTTCCACTTGACTGCAGCTCCTCTGTTGAGATTTGGCACTTTGTTTTGGAACGGCCACAGCTGCTCAAAGCCACAGTCCTCCTTTAGGAACTGTCTTTTAATTAGTTTACCTCGTAGCCATTATTACAAATATTACTGCCTCCCCTCCTTGAAATAAAATTACTGTTTCTACAAAATATTCCGGTGACATCTTGCACCACTGCACATTGATGGTGGGGTCACTCGGATGCAGCGTTTAATCATTAGATCACCTCCATAAGCATCTCCTAATTAGAGTCCTTACAATACAATTTTATCTGGTAATTAGCTGAGATTGGCTGCTTCCTCTGTAGCTTATTAGTGGCAGCCCAGCAGTGGGTGTGAATCACAGTGTCATTTGTCAAGCCTGTTAAACCCCCCCCTTTGCTCATCCTCTTCTGTGTTTATTCCTATTTGCTACCTACGCTGAAAAGCCTGAAGAAATTTAGCTCAATTCAAATTCTTTAAGCAGGGAACACTGACCTTTGTGGATCCCTTCTCACAGTTTCCTAGTAGAAACAGATTAAATGTTAAGTTTTTCCACACTAAAAAAGGAAGGGGACTCTTTTGAAATGGAGGAGTTGGAGCCGTAATGATGAAGCAGGAGCAGTGATCTTTCCAACGGGAGGGCCCGGCTGTGGAGCCTGCGATAGAGATGGGCTCGTACAATTGATGCAGATTTGCTCGTAGTTATTGGACTGTTAAAATGTCCATTTAGAAACTGAGATAAAATACAGTAGATTTAATTTCATGGGGAGACCTGTCAGTTGTACTGTTATTATTGTCACTGGTCCTTTTATCATATGTAATAGATGGATAGATGGATAACAGGGAGACATTACTATATACATGTCCCTAATTGATGGCCTTAAATCACGCCAGTCAACAAGCAGACTAGGCTGTTGTGGGCGGCACGTGGAGGCAGCACCCAGCACCGCGGGGCTTTGAACAGGCGCGTTCACCTCCAGGTGTTAGCAGCTCACACCGGTGCAGGCGTCTCTGGGAAATCAGTCCCTGTATTTCACCGCCTTTCACCATCCCTCACTGGGTTCGCACTCTCCAGACTCGCCACAAAGCGTTAAATATTTCCTGCTGGAAGGTGAAGCACCGTTTGCTGTTGCTCATCACCTCCTTCCCTTGGAGCAGTGCTCGAGCTGCCGGTGCAGCGTCACAGCACTGGGCTGTGCTGGGCATTCCGGGCTGGGTGTTCCCTCCGCTTGCTCCATCTCACTGTCGAGAGGGAAAAGCAATCATAATTTAACTGTTGGTCAGCTGCAGCCTTTCTGTGGGCGATGGGCTTTTTGTGTCGGTATCCCTTCTGTAATGTTAGAGCCCTTTATTTTCCACTGCCTTTGTTTTAGATAAAACTTCTTAGTTAAGAAAGAAATGTTATTTGTGGCTATTAACTTGTATGAGGGATGCTAATAGGAGTTTCCTTATCTGGTTACTTTCATAGGAAGAAAATTAATACAGTGCCTTATGGATAAACATGAGATGTTTGGAGGCATAGCCGAGTGGTGTGCCTTGCCTTCATCTGAAAGGGTTTCATGTCCAGCAAAAAGGAATTTTAATCACGAACAAAAGTTGTAAAATTCTGGCCCTGTTAAATTCAGTAGGAATTTTGCTACCGACTTCAATGGGGTCAGCATTTGACCAATATTATTCACAAAAATGCCTAAGGGAAGGAAATGTGGAAGTAGTCAAAGAGCCCTTTTCTCGGTAGTCTTTTCTGATGTTGTAGTTAAGAGATCGGATTGTTTGTTTAAAATACTTCAGCGGGAGTGACCTATTGAAACGGAGCATCGTCTTTCAAAGGGCGTTGTAGGGCAAAAAGAAAGAGCCGGGGAGGAATGTGGATGCTGGTTATATAAATAGGGTTGTGTATCGAAAACAGTTGAGTTGGAGCTGGGTTTGATACAGAATCCCAGAGGCGGTTGTTTTACAGCCTGCTGTGGCAAGCTGCCATTTGTCCGGGGCTGGGCTTCGTGCAGGTAACGCTGATGCCTTCCATCCTAGGAGAAAAGAAAAAGAGTGGTGCCACTTCTGCTGGGCTGAGCGCTTGCAGTATTTCATGCAGTGTGATTAATTAAATTATTCCAGTGTTAACCTGTTCTGGGCTTTGCTTTTAAAATGGATGAACAGAAGGGGGGGAAAGAAAAAAGCCCAAATGCTGAAGAGAGAGATTGTGTTTCTCCTTTGTATGTCCTAGGAAAGTCTTGCCTTTTATTTTAAGCCTGATGCCTTCAATGAAATATCCAAGAAGATTGATTAGAAGCCATGCATAATGATAGCATGGAAATAAGAGACGTGCAGGGTTTAGATTGTGAAACAATGGAACTAAAATAAAATATTAAAATGATTATGTACTGTGTGACATCTTGTTTTAAGGTTTAGATAAAAAATCCACAATTTGTAGTTCTGGCAGCACGATATGTTATTCTTTTATTTAAATCTATCCGGAAATGTATATATTTATTTCCCTTTACTGTCTCCTGATGGAGAGGTTACAACAGCGCATTGTGCCAAAGCAAGCGCTCGGGCTGTGTTGTCTGCTTCCAACTGAGGAAGACCCCGTTATCGAGAATTTTCTCTGCAGCCCTTAATTAGCCAGAAATGACGTTTGTCATGAAATCCTTGTCCTTCCCTCCGCAGCTGAATCTGGTGTCGAGCGTCACGCTTTCCAAGACCGCATCCGAGGCGTCTCCGCAGAGCTTACCTCATACTCCCACCACCCCGACTGCGCCCATCACTCCCGTCACGCAGGGACCATCGGTCATCACTACCACGAGCATGCACAACGTCGGACCCATCCGGAGGCGGTACTCGGATAAATACAACGTCCCCATTTCTTCAGGTAAAGGGGTTCTGGTGGCACAGCCCCTTTGCCCGCAGCCCAGCAGCAGCAGGCTGTGATGATAACAGAACAACTGCTCTTATTTAGCAGATATTGCCCAGAACCAAGAATTTTATAAGAACGCAGAAGTTAGACCACCATTCACGTATGCATCTTTAATTAGACAGGTAAGCTGAGCCAAACACATGCATTTGGATTAGGAAAAAAAATATCTCCCTATATGTGCACACCCTGGATTAAATAGATTTTCAAACCTTTGGTATGTAAGCGTGCTCAAATGCTCAAACCTTTACTATAAGGGTTTTTAGAATTGCAATATATAACATAATTGCTTTTGATTAAGTATTACAATACGATGTGATTATTAGGAAATTCATTTCACACAACAGTGAAAATGAGCCTGTTTAAAGATGGCAAGTCAATTATCACAAGCTACAGTAATCTCTGATCCCTAGAATTAATCTGAGCTCTAAATAATTACTGAGCTTTAATCAGCTAGTGAAATGTTTTGCATTTCTCTTTGATTCTGCTTTATGAATGACTAATAAATTAATATTTCTGTAAGAAAACAGAAATAAAAACTCAAAACAATTAGATAATTCCATTTTGAATTTTGCCATTGAACTGTTAAATACAGCCATTAATCTTAGTTCATATTGTGAAAACCCTCCTTTGGATTTTTTGCTCCAAATCTCTTCTTTCTTTCCTTTCTTTCTTCCTTTCTTTCCTTTTTGTATTTGGTAAAGTAAAACTGTGAGTGTATTTTGTACTGGTGTTCTCGTAACTGATCTTGCAATTGCTTTGCTTCACAAGGCCATCCTCGAATCTCCAGAAAAACAGCTAACACTAAATGAAATCTACAACTGGTTCACGCGAATGTTTGCTTACTTCAGACGCAACGCGGCGACGTGGAAGGTAAGCCTTAGCCCGCCTCTGCCTCTTGCCTTTGATAACTGACATGTGCAGAATAGACATTGCTGATGACATAACAAATTGTAACGACATGTGGACATGAAAATTTAGATCGGCAGTTTTGACACTCGCTGGGTCCCTTATCTGCAGGAACAATTTGATATTTGGCAGAAAAATTCTTCTGCCTTTGGAAACCACTAATTGAATCCCCATTATTGGCTTTTATGTTCTGTGATTATGCCACGAGTTCCTCTGTGTGGTTGCTGCTAGCAGTGAAACTCAAGCCCTTCAGCTGGAACGTATTAGGAGGAAAAAAAAAAAAAAAAAAAACGAATTAGGAAGAAAAAAAAAAAAAAAAAAAAAAGAAAGAGGTGAAGTTACTGTGTCAGTAGAAGATATACTGTTTGTCTTTTAGTTATGCAGACCGTAATCACAACAACCACTTTTTTCCCTAGGATCCGTAGATAACTGGATTTCTTTCCTTAATCAATTGACTCTCAACTACAAATACAAATCTGTTATAAATGTCTTTCTTTTTTTTAAATTACACAGCAGAAGCTTATTGAACATAATATGCAAGAAGCAAGCCCCACAATAAGAATTGTGTTTAAGACAAACTTAATGTTTGGTGCTTTCATTTCCTACCATAGCCATATCAGATATTGGTAGATAAGAGGTCTGGGGAGTTAATTTTATTTTATATTTTGGGGGACACTCCTTCCTTGTATATGCCATTGTAATAGCCACACTGGCTTCTGAAGCTAGTGCAATTACAAATGAGTGAATCAAATAATAGGATCTTTTATCACTGTAAAAATTGCATCCCTGGTACTTCGACCCTCTCTTAATCTAGGCAGCTCTGTTGCTCTCAAACAACTTCAAATGACCAGGTAGGAAGAATGTGTCCCATACAAGCCGTTTCATCAGCTTTCTGTTTTTCCTGTCTCAGCTTGCATTTAAGATTAATTCCTTCAGAGGATGAAGCTAAAAAGGGTCCCTGGAAGTTAGCTTGATTTTTAGTAGCGTGTTTTGCTTTTAATTCAGATCCCAGTCCAATTTTGTACATTTTCAACCTTGGTCTAGAAGCTCTTAGGTTCAGGAAAAGTCTCAGTGATTGCTGCTTTGATTCTTCACTGCAGTTGGAAAACATGAGCAGTGTTTCACTTTGCAGCTTCCTTACTATCCAGAAAGGAAATTAACTTTCCCTGATTTAAGATCCTTTTAGACCTGCCTGTCTTTTGTTGCTGGAGTGGTTCCAGTAGGACTTTGCAGCAGCTGCAGGTGGGGGTGCTAAACTGAAAACCCCATTTAATTCCAGCAGCAAAGGGAAGGGAAGTGGAGGGCGCAGTGACAGAAGGCAGCTCTGGCCATATCTCCTACGAGGCTAGTTTTAGGAGATAGCTTTGTGCATCACCTAAAATCCAGTCCCAGAAGCCACATGGAATTACAGTGTGCTTCTGCAGAGGAGGAGAGGGGCTGAGCTGCAGACCCTGGGGCTTGCAGAAGGGCCAGGTGTGTCCTGGGGAGGCAGGTACCATTTGCAGACCCCTTCTGGACACCTTGACCTTGCGCAGGTGTCCAGATCCCGCTTCACTTACGTGGGAAGAAAAGCCTCACCCCAAGTTCCACCAGCACTAGCAAAATTCGACAATCACTTGAAGCAATGCAGGTTTCTGTGCTGAAGACTGCTCAGATTTATGCCAGCCTTCAGGAACAGCAGGGATGAAAATGCAGCTTTGGATTGGCATGACGGGAAGCCCACGGGGCGCAGAACAAGCACAAGGGGCTAATTGCAGAATCAGAATAATTTGAATATATACGTGCTGATTTGCTCTCACCTTCAGCTAATGCTCAGGGGGCGTTTGGGTCAGCGTTCCCCAAGTTTAGGGTCAGGGTGTGGTGCGGGCAAGCTTCCCTGAGCCCTCTTTCAAAAACACAGAAGAGTGCAGGAATAAAGACCTTTAAAAAATGAACCTCTCTCCCAAAATACAGTACAGCAGAGCCTGAGCGGTTATTAAAATAACAAACCCTTTCATTTACTACATTCAAGCATGCTCAGGGTAATTTTTCTGCATAAGTGGCTTGCATACAAATATTTTTAACAAGGTAAATATATAATCTTACAATAATAGCTCCTAATTTTTCTGTTAAGCTGATTGCTGGGGGAGCACTGTGAACTGGTTCTGACAGGTCAGAGGCAATGACTGTTTGCTTTTATTTTTTGGAGTAATTTGCTGGCTCTGAGTCGCAGCCATGAGGCACAGGCTGCAGGTGTGGCTCCGAAACGTTGGGGTATTGTTCAAATAAAACTGTTAGATAGCAAGTATCCAGAGGCAAGAGAAACAAAACAATGTTTTCCTGCCATGAATTCCTTAAATAAGTGATCACATGGAAAATAGAAAGCGAGGGCAACGCTTCATGGACGTCTTGCAAACACTCAAGTTGTCTGTCTCGACGTATTCCGCAAGAGCCTGATCCAGCAGCCTTAACCATCAATTGCACGTTGACTTCAAGAGAGCAAGAACAGACTCTAAAGTATTTCTTCGTCATTAAATTTATGTAAAGAACACAAATATTTCTGCTCAACCATGTATTTAGAGACTGTTTACAAACTCCGAGGGCTCCCTTTGCTGAACTTTGCTGTGTGCGTTTGATCAACGGCTGTATGAACTACAAGATCAGCTTTCACCAAGGGAAATAGCGTTATTATTCTTACGCTTTGCTCCAGACTTGTCAGTGTTCCCATTTTCACAGGAAACTGCCTGAGTTACCCAGATGTGGGCCGGCAGCCCTGTGTCGGGTTGCACCGGTGCGGCACCCACCCGGCAGTTGCTGAGCTGGCTGATTTTAGCCTGTAAGGTGTGGGGCGTTTGCATGTTTTTCCTCCACCTCAACATGGATTTTGCCAAAAATTTCCAAAGTAGTGAAATCTGGAAGAGGTGGTAGGGGAAGAAAAAAAAATCATTAAAAAATAAAAGCAGAAGAAAGGAAGGGTAGAAGGGAGTAGCCCTGATGGACAGGCTTTCTGCTAGATTTCTGCCTTGCTGAGAGGAAAAGCTTCTTCAAGGTTTATTTTTTGAGCAGTTCACAAGCAGATCAGTGTGGAAAAGCCAAAGTGCCAGGACTGGGAACCCACAGCCAGAGGAGACATGTTTGCACTCAAGCATCTGCTGAGCAAAGGCAGTTTGAGCCCTGACTCTTCCCTTGTACCCGGGATGGAAACCTGGGGACTGTGTGAGAGATTGCAGAGAAATGGAAAAGTAGCAAAAAAAAAAAAAAAAAAAAAAGACTCTGAGACTTCCCCTCCCAGACACACACACACACCACTGCCTCTTAATTTACATGACAAATGCACTGTGCATACCCTTTGTTTGCACAGTGATTTAGACATTCGTGATTAGAGCTCCCTTTCACCATCCAGACCCGATGTTCATTAAAAAAAAAAAAAGAAAAGAAGAAGACGGAAGGAAGGGAAAAAAAATTGTCGTCTCTTGGTTGCCTAGACCCAGGCCATGTGTTTGGCTGGCGTTGTGCCTGCTAACGAGTCAACCAGATTGACTAAATCAATGGTGCCAGTGATGATGGATGGAGTTTGTTCGCCTGCATATTTTCAGCAAATGGCTTCTTCTGTTTTCCCTGTTTACTCGAGCCCCTTTCAGCAGTGCTGGGGACAAGCTCCATGTACAAATCCGAGTGGCTTTGTAGTGGGGCATTTGCTCAGAAAACTCATAAAACAGGGAAGAAGCATGGCACTCCGTTTGAGGAATAACAAGGCTCTTGGCACCATTTTAGAAAGAATAGGGACAGAAAAGCCACAGCTTTCTGTGACAAAGTGAGGTGTCTCTTTATGTCCAGCTTCAGCAAAGATCCAGACATGTTGGAGGGCTTTGGCCGGTCTCATCCAGCGCTGGCGCCGAGCTGCAGAGAGGACATCTGAGCGTTGGATGCCATGAGCCCAGGTCCCTCTGGGTGATGAGCTGCGGGGATATTATCACTTTGTTTCGGAGAGCCCTCCTCATGTTTTCACTTGGCAGAGGCTCAGATCAGGCAGTACAGTAGTCTGCCAGAAACAGGAGCCAACTTCCATATAAGAGCAAGCCGTGGAGGCAGGAGTCGGTGCCGTGCCGGCTGGTGGGGTGCTGCTGAGCCCCCCAGTTGGTGCTGGGGGTGTGGAAGGAGGTTCAGCACCTGATTTGCATTAGCCCAGCTGTGGGAAACTGCAGCAACACCAGCTCCAGTGCCTCTCTGCTAAATCGAGCCGTCTGTCCTTACGTGAAATCCTTTCTGTTCTTTCTAACTGCTTTCTTTTCCAGGCGAGGGAAAGTTTCTCTTTGCGGAGCGTAGATATTTGTTTTGAAAATGTTTAAGCAATGTTCCTCTCCTGTTCTGTATGAAATGTGCTGTATTATACAACATGCATGCTTAAAACAATGGCTGTTCTCATTCATACTGGGGATAATTGATAAGAATAACTTGAATTTCTAATCTGGGGTTTAAGCTTTTATATTTATTTTGTCTTTGCAAAAAATAAGATGTAAAAAGCCGGGGAAAGCAAGTGGGTGTGGGGAGGGCAAGGGGCTTAACGTTGCAAAATGAGGACTGTCAAGCTGACTGTGCTGCTGTTCTTGGACAATGATGAGCATTTTCTCATAGAAAGTTTTTGAATGTTTTCTCTTTTATACTTGCTGCAGAATGCAGTGCGTCATAATCTTAGTCTTCACAAGTGTTTTGTGCGAGTAGAAAACGTTAAAGGGGCAGTATGGACAGTGGATGAACTAGAGTTCCAAAAACGAAGGCCACAAAAGATCAGTGGGTATGTCCACCATGTTTGAACTTCTTAGCCTAGCTTGGATCATGCTTACAGTTTAACGTAGAGGCTTTTGGCTGCTAGCTGGTGTTAGTCCAACCACAGGTGGTTTCGCATTGTTTCAGTTAAGGGAAACCAAGACAAACATCTCATCACTACTGTTTGTATGCCCACCAGTACCCTGACCCTGCTTGCTTGGTGTTTGTTGCATCACATGCTAGTAGCTTGTAGGTGGCAATGCATATTAACCCTCACAAACCATTTGCTTATGCTTATTGCATTTTATTTTCTTTTTCCTTTTCCCTGTATTTGATGTCTGTTCTGTCCCCGATCCCGTGTCCCTTTGTTTCCACTTCATCTCCTTTGCTGCTGCTCTTGTCCCAGGGTGCCATTCGCACCAACCTCTCACTGCATAAGTGCTTTATCAGAGTAGAGGATGAGTTTGGGTCCTTTTGGACTGTTGATGATGAAGAGTTTAAACGTGGCCGTCATATTCAACGAGGCCGTCCTCGAAAATACTGCCCTGATGAAAACTTTGGCGAGCTTGTTGCACAGTAAGAGCTTTTACTTGCTTTAATTTTTTTTTTCTGCTGTTGCTTTGCTTTGCATGATTTACCCATCTCATGTAGACTTGCATTTCACGAAATAGTGACATCACCTTTGCTGCTAAAGAAACTAAATTTTTGGTTGTTATGTGTATTTTGTGTGTCCTACTCTGATAATCCAAATGCCTATAGCAATAATTCTACTTTGACATGTTTGTTACAGCATTTGTTTATAGTGCAGTGTAGACTAAAATAATAATCTGCGCTAGTGCAGATATGCTGCTGTAGACCTGTCAGGAAGACAGATATGTCAGGAAAGGCTTCAGATAAGTTTTGATGCTGATATTTTCCTTTTCTTTCAGTTGTATGCCTTGTTTTGCAACTCGTGATCCAAACTAGCACAAGGTGTTTGTAAGACAGAAACGCTGAATTAACTTTTAAAAGTTTGAAAGTGCAGTGAGACCAGGTGTAAAGATTATGATCAACAGGCCATCCTGTGTCTATAACAACCATGCACAAATATTCCTGGGGTTCCCAAAGCAATTTTCTTTGACCTTTACTCGAAGGCCATCTCTCCAGGACAACTAATCCTTGCTGGTCCCTGTGGGAGGGACTCAGTTAAGACTCTTCTCACCGGGATTTATTCCCACATGAAAAAAAAAAAACTAAAAAACCCCAAAAAATAAAAATGCCCAGTAAGTGATAAAGACTTTTTGGAATTTTTTTTTTTTTTTTGCATTGGCACTTTTTATCTAGTTCATATTCAGCGATTTTTTTTTTTTTACATTCTTTTTTCCCCTCTGGTGGAACCGGTGATACTTAGATGCCGCTAAAGAGAAAGCAGATACGCTTAGTGTTCGTTTTCCTCGAATCTGGCCCCTTATGTAAACTTCAGATGACTAAAGTAAGGCTCCATAATAGCACACTGGAATACTTTTTATTAAAACTGCCTTTAGGGCAGTGTGGTGTTTTGCGGGGTCCATGCCCCCAGTCCCAAACTGTTGGGGGTGATGGCGCAGGCAGACCCTCACCGGGACCCCTCCCCATTTGCCTGGCAGGAAATAACGTGGCTCAAATCCTGTCTCTGCTCCATTGCAAGGGACTCTGCTGCCAGCGACTTGGAGAATAATTTGCATGAAGTAGTGTTTAAAATGTGCCACGATGCTTTTGATCATAGCCTCCTCGTGATGGACCTTTACATGGTAACTGGCTCCCAGACACGGCGAATATTGGAAAATTTCTCCTGAACACAGCTAAAATGAGCAGAGATGCCAAGATGTGCTACTAACGCAGGGTAGTATAACACATGGCGAGGTAATGTCGAGAGATAATGATGTTCCTTATTTAGTAAAGGCAAATATGATAACCATAGACTAAAACTTAGCTATTTTCTATAAATGGAAAAAAAAAAAGAGAGAGAAACGAAAGAGAACTTGTGTGGAAAAAACTCAGCTCTAGTTTTCTGGTGTGGGAGGAAGCATTACATGCTTGAAATGCTCGCACAGAAGTTGGTTGCATTTAACTCTCCTTTTTATGTTTTTCTTATGCAGTAACCCTTCTCTTATTAAAAACATACAGACCAGCCACACCTACTGCACACCTCTCAATGCTGCTTTACAGGTAAGATTAATGACTGTAGCAAATATGCAACAGAGGCGTGTGTCTTCCCCACTCATTTCAAAATATATTAGCCTTGCTCTAATTAGATATTAAATTTTAATTCCGTTAAACTTTTTTCTTAAGTGCATAAAGCATCATAGTCCCTGGAGGCAAACACATATCAGGCTGCTTCAGCATTAGCTAGATGCTTAGCATTTTGAATATTGTGGCAAAAAAATTAAAAGTTCACTTATTAATATTTATCAGCAGTATCATAATTTCCATCCTCTTATTTCAGAATTTCACTTGAGGCAAAAATACCACAAGTGTAATTACTCTAGCACAGCTATTAATGTGCTGAATGATAGGATACTGCGGCACGTGACCTTCTATTGTTCATGGGTTTAAAGAGAAAGCAGATCATTTTTCCCCCTTTTCTTTTAAGGGCTATTTTTGCATATCTTCCTATTGTTGGTAAAAAATAAACGTTGCAATTCCTATAGAAAAAAAAAAAAGATCATTTTTATTGGTTTAGACCATGCTGTAATTGTAAGACAAAAATTCAGTGTTTTCACGATGCAGAAATACACAAAGTGTCAGCGCACAATTAATAACTTGCAGCCTAGAAGTGTGTGCATCTCCAGCCCTGTTCCATGTCCTGTGTATCACGTTGGCATTTTTTTGTCCCCTCTCCACAAATTCCTAAGTCCATCTCAAGAACCCCAGGTAAAGTTGGTATTTGCTATATGACCCAAGGGTACAAATGCCATACCGTGCCCTGAATTTGTGTGTGTGTGTTTATGTGGGGGTTCAAGCCTGGTCCATATAGTGTGAATTCATCCTGGAGGTAACACCGTGCGTGGTTACCCCCCTGTTGTTCGTTAAGGGTCGCTTCTCGAGATGTTCACTGATGGCTATGTGTGTTTGCTTGGGCAACCATGTTTTGTGGAAGGTTTAGCAGGCTTCTCTTTTCAGAACCAAGAAACAGATTATTAGGAGAAAAGTGATATTCTGCATTTCTTCTAATTATTTGAGTTAATGCAGTAACTTCTGAAAAGCAAATGAAAGCATGTTTAAATGAAGCAACTGTAAATACCATTCATTAGTAACTTATTTTCCCTTGAGTCTTGTGAAGTGTGATTTTTAAAGACTGCTTTGTCTCTTGGATAGTATTAAGATTACAAGCACATTTTGCATTCATGAGGCTGAAAGGCAAAAACGAAATGATCCTCCATTTCTTCACATTGTTAACTATGTGACTAATTTCAATTAATATGCTTATTATACGGAACTGTTCATGTTTTATTTCTGAAACACGTGTCATTGTCGTCATCTCCATCCATTCTTGTCTTTTGTGATAACCTCCAAACTGTTTCCATTTCCCACTTCCCTGGCAGTGGCATGTTCTTGTGCCCCCCCTTAGCATCGTGCGAACAGAGCTGATGGAGAGAAGAGCCTGGGCCAGATACGGTACCACTCATGTGGCCCCTGTAATAAATGGGGGTGAGCAATATTCATGACACTGAAACAGGTTCTCGTTTAGGTTGAAAATTTGAAAATACACCAGCAGCTTCCTTGCTCCTCTCCCCTCCACTGGATTTTGGAGGCAGAATCCTGGCGGATGCTCGGTGCCACACAGGGGTTTGGTGAACCTTCCTCCTAGGCTGTTCTACCTGCCAGTGCCTATGTTAAGTCTGATTAATAATTAACGAGCAATGTTCCCCTGGCTTTTGCGGGTGCCTGCAAAGACTGGCTCTCTGTGCATCCCTGTGAGTGCAGAAGAAACAGCTCTCTCCCCACTCCGTGTGCAGAAGGTCTGGGGGCTCCAGCCCTCAACTCTCTTCTCCCAGTGGGTCAGCAGCGGCTCCTAAAAAAACCATCCCCCCCCCCACCTTTTCTCATCTTTGTAACATATTCCTCATGTCCCACCTCTCCCCCAGTAAATTGCTTTAGTGCGATTACAAGTTATCACTATGGGTGAAGAACTTGAGTCATTATTTTGCCAAGTGCAGGAAATGTGACCCATTCTTTGCATCCCCTCATCACAATGAGTTTGCCGGTTGTTGAATCAAGAAGATAAAAATAATCCTCCCCATTAGAATAGGTTTTGTAATCACGTGTGACACATAGAGCTGCACATGGAGAGGTCAACGTGAGGAAGAATAAAAGGGGCCATGCTCCTGAAGATGCTGCAGTCAGGGCTGGTCCTGCCCCCCCTTCCCATCCCGTCTCCCCCCTGCCCAGTCTCCAGCTGTGCCTGGGAACAACTCTGCCAGCTCGGCTGGCAGCAAACAAGGAGTTTTGTCCCATGAATTAGGAGCAGGCTAGAGCATTCGGTAGGGAGTGGGTTTTCGTGAATTCCCCTCCCATGGGCAGGGTTTGCATCATGCAGACCTGGAGCCTGATGGATTTTTTTGGCTCCGCCGCCAGCTGACCTCCCCCCGGCGCAGGTCGAGCAGTACCGAGCCAGTGTCTGTGGCTGCCCGGCACTGACACGGCTCAGAGAGCTGCGGGTGATGTCAGACGGATCCGATGGGATGGATGAAATGGTTAAATGACCTTCGAGTACCTGGGCGGTACGGATTTGGAAAGCCGTGCATCCTGTCCCCACCGAACACGGGGCTCCTCTGGGGCTCGGGACTTCTGCGCTCCCACCGCTGCTGCACCCGGCACAGGACTGTGCCGTCAACATGAGCTAATGCTGACACACAGTAAATATTAGCAGGCAGAACGGTGGGAATCAGAAGGAGAATATTTAACAGTTCATTCTCTTCCTACAAAGATTTCCATTTAGAAAGTTAACTCCATTATCAAAATAAAATGGTCAGGTCTGTAATAGCTAAGGTGAGAGTAGAGTTGCTGAGGCTTAAAAAATTTCACATAGACTTGGGTAGATCACTGCAACTCAGACTTATCCAGTTAGTGCTAACTGCAGCTTTGCACTTGTGTCACAAGAAAAACCAAACTCAGTAATGCTGCCCTCCTGCTTGGTGCCTGTTTGCTCTGTAGGAAGGAGGTACCAGCTGAGCCAGTTCTGATTTTTTTACCCCATTTCATTAAAAACAAAACACAAGCCCAGTCCTAAGCCACAAAAAACCCCAAAGCCCCAAATATAATTTTGCAAAATGAAAATAGGAAAACGACATTATTTTTTCCAGGGGGTGTAATTCCAAGTAGGGAATGGAAAGCTCTGTCCTCTCACAAGCCAGTACAGCTATGAATGCTTAAACCCAGGTGTAAGTGATGTTAAATTTCCCTTGGTGGAATCAGGGTAATACCTATCAGAAAGCACAATATTTAAAAAACAGGTAATTGCAAATAATGTGAATGTGGAGAATGCTTTGGAATAAGTGAGCATGTTGTGCAATGTATAAAAACGTTAGTCATGGCACTTCATATATTTGTTTGTGTCCCTGGCAGGCTTCAATGGCTGAGAACAGTATACCTCTATACACTACTGCTTCCATGGGAAATCCCACTCTGGGCAATCTAGCCAACGCGATGAGGGAAGAGCTTAACGGTGCAATGGAGCATACGAACAGTAACGGGAGTGACAGTAGTCCAGGACGTTCCCCTATGCAAGCAATGTAAGTACGGCAGAGGCGCGTGCGTGGCTCTAGGCATGGTCTTACCGTCTGCTGCAGTGTGGCTCTGGAGGCCTTTGCGGTTGGTTCCTGAGGTTCATGGGTGGAGCAGGAGGAGTAGACATCTCCATCTGGGGACGTGCTTAGGTTGATTAGAACATAAAAGGGCCGTTTACCAATTCCCACATAAAACCGATCAGCTCAATCCAGTCCGACAAGCACACAGAGCTATTAAGTTGTTAACTCATTTGCAATTCTCTTCTTTAAACCTTACAAAATCTCATAGGCAGCTGCATTTCTTGGAGGAAAAAAAATGAGATTTTTCTCCCCTTCGGTCCACACGACAAGCATGGCCGGTGGGGCAGAACTGGGAAATGGGCTTGTTTGGCAGGTCTAAAAAAACCCACTCGACACACAACGGTCTTGGCTAAGCATTAGCGATGGCACACGTGAAGGTCTGTGTGATTTATAGATTGCTCTTAAAATATCAAAAGGAAAATTAATAGGAGCGTTATAGCAACAGACGGCAGTATAATGAATGCATATATAACCACATGAAGTAATGGGGTATCACTGTCCCTGCTCAACGTGAACGGTACCTGGGCAGCGAGCTAGCGCAGGAAAGGGTAAGGCAGGAAGGGTGTGATGCCCCGATGGGTGTGTTCGATATTTACAGGGTGATGGAGTGAGTCTGCAAAGCTGTAAATTCCCCCCTCCCCTCAAATTACATACTAAGTAATTGGCGGCTGGTGAGGAAGCCAGAGTTTATAAGTCTTGTAGGTCTCTAAAAACTCTGTGGAGCGGTTGGCTACCTGTGTGAGTGATTGCACACGAGAGCCACGCTGCCTTTCTCTGTTCCTCGAAAGGGCTGTGAAATTACCGGCTGACTTGCCACGGCTCACATTACGCATTAGAAAGGGAACTAATTTATAGTCTTTTACTTCAAAGTCATTTGAATAAGGGATTTACAAAAGTAAGTCTAAATCAAAAAGTAGAAAAACATTAACCTAATACCACAATAGTAATTAGTTGTGAAACTAATTAGCATTTAATGGCAAAAAAGTTTCCCACCTGCATAATGTGTTGTCAGAGGGGAGGGGGCACGAAGGAATCTGAGGCTCTGCGTACTTTGATATTGCAGCATTTTAAATCAGTGCACAGAGTGCTTTGAAAAAAAAATCTTTAAAGATGGCAACATTCATTTTTAATTAATAATTAATTTAAACATTGTCTTTTACCATTTACTTCAAAACATTCAAATAATGTGTTTAGCTTTTCCCGTGATTGTTTGTGCAGTATTAATTATCTCTCCCAAAGTAGCGTTGCATGACACACTTTCCGTCTCTCACAAACGGATTCATCTTGAGGCAGTTTGAGTCACAATCTGTTATCCTCTGCCCGTGACCATGTCGGGCCAGTGTGAAGGAGGAGTGGAGGGACGTGGCTTTTCTCCAGAAACAAGACTTCTCCCAAGGGTTTCTCCTGGCCTAACAAGGATGAACTTTATGATGTTGCGTTAATCCCAGTAATTATTTTTTTGCCAGTTCAAGGCTAGTGTAGTTCATGCACTTCTCATTTCACCTAAGGTTTCGTTGTCTTTGAAGAGACTGTGAGGAGGGAAAAATAACCGAGTTCAAACAGGCTAGAACATCTTCCAGAACTGTGCATAGCTGTGGTCTTTGTTGCACTTAATAATCATCTCTTAGCACGTTGATACCAAGGTGAGGGGCACAGAACAAATACTGGAGAGAGAGGAGGATGGGGGGAGGGATGCCTCATTTTCATTATTCACCAGAAAATCCAATTTTCTGTTGTAATATGGAAATGATTGTTTCCTGAGTGTTTTCATTTTCTCAGAATTGATAATATATGTGTTCTCTGCCGAACATTTCTTTTTGCTTAAGTAAAATGTGGCTGGGTGATGTTCCAATGCCAGCCTCTGAGCTTCACCATTAAAATGATGTTTCTAAGTAGTCTGAAGGGATCTAAAGCCAGAACACCATTCACACGTTGTGGGGTTTACCCTGTTTACTAAAGAAAATCATGAGTCAACAGCAGATTTCCAGATGCTGTGCAACCTCTTATTTTCCATAAGCCTGCTTTGTTAATGACATTTTCGGTTTTTTTCTCAGAACAGATTTCCTTGTCATAATGCAAATTATTTTTTAAACAATTTCAGTATATTAGAATAAATCAAGCTTTAAACTTTATTGTAAGATTTAAAGGACCTTGTTAACATGACAGCTAAGAAGTCTAACACTTTAGCTGAAGTCTTATTACTGCTCATTCGTTTCCTTTTTATGACACATTGAACCACAGCTAGGGTTTTTTTTTTTTCCCCTTCTCCCTCCCTCCTTTTGAAACACTAGAAAGTAGTCGCATAATTACAGCTTGGGGACATAACACTTTCATCCTGATATGCTCCAAAGGTAGCCACAAAGCAAACTACTCCATGCTGTGTGCACCACCAGAACTCAGTGGCTTTAAACAACAGTCAGCTTTATTAAAAACTCCTCTGTTCCCAGAGTGGACAAACAAAAGAATTACTCAGATGTGAAAAGAAGGGGAATCTGTGT
>NW_010136744.1:0-7468 GCF_000699245.1 Pterocles gutturalis | reverse complement strand
TCAGCAGGGTTATTTATTGTTAACCCCTTCTGGAGTCTTAGGCATCTACTTAAAAGGAATGTGCTGAAATTCTGCTACTATGAAAAAGAAACGGGAAGCCCTTTCTTTTTTCTCTTTCTCTCCCCTTCTCCTTTTTTTTTTTTTTTTTTTTCTCTCTCTAGCCCAGCATTTACTTTTCTGTAATTCAGAGACTGAATTGTTTTAGTCTCTAAAGGAAGTTTTCCTTCCCCAGTTTGGGGTTTTAGCGTGGTGGTAAATAGAGATTCAGACTTAGTTAAGATACGAAAGTCTCTCTTTGCCTTTGAGCTTACTTAGGCTTATTTATCTTAGTTGCTGTGAAATATTTGAGCAAAATCACGGATTCAGTAAGGTTCTCTCCTCACATGCCACTTCGTTGAGTTCAACTCCTTCCACACAAGGAGTTGAATTTTTTGGTGGTTGTTTTCCATGCAGATCTCTCCCCACCGGGTTGTGTTACCCAGATAACCCTGCTCATTTGGGGGATGGAGGGTTTGCTGAGCTCGCTGACCGAGGCTGGCATGGCTGTCCCTCCCCGTGGCTGTCCCTCCCCATGGCTTTGTGGCCCTCTCCGGCTTTGTCTCACTCGGGGTCGAGCAGCCCTTTTCATAACATGGTGCTTTGCTTTTCATTTCTGAAGTTCTGTGTTTTTTGACTTCTGGGAACCACACCAAACCTCAAAGAGAAACTCAGTTAAAACCACCTGGTTTCACCTGCTTTCATAACAAAACCAGAAGCAGGGCAAGAGTTTGCTTTGGAAGGGTTCAGGGAGCTCTGAAGGAGCTTTCAGCACATTTTGGGTGGTTGCGAATGCAGCGGGTACCGATCTTATCTGCTGGCACCCATCACTTCTGGCCTCTGGCCAAGCACAAGGTGGTGCAGGGATGAGGTGGGACACTGAGACGTGGCCCCAAGCACCCTTTTGAGAAACTCCGGTCTGTGTGCCGAGGCCACCTCTGCTGCATGTGACATGAGTTCTCTCTCCTTCAAAAATTGCCCATCTGTGTTTTCAAAAATAATATTTAAAAAAAAAAAATAATAAGCCTGGCAGCAGCATCAAAACCAGAAAGCCAGCAAGCAAGACTTTTAAATTAAAACAGCAGTAAAAAAGATCACTGCCATAAAGGCCAAGTAGCACACACTTTGTCAGTCTCTATGCGTAGCTGCTCTTTCCTCCTTTTTCTTCTGTTTTTCATTTCACATTTTTTTCCCAAGTGAGGCCCCCACAGCCTATTCATAATACAAGTTTTTCTACTTGCAAATAATCAGCACGGTTTCGTGTCGGCTCAGGCCAAAAGCCACCGGGATGGTTAGCACATGCACACCTCTGAGACGGCGATCCGCTCGTGAGACTTTTTATGTGCTTAAGCTAATTGTTAACCTCTGATATTTGAATAATCTTCTGCCAGTCTTCCCCCCTTCTGTCCCCTTTTTCAATATTTAGTTCAGAATTTTATGAGTGAGTATCTCCTTGTAATTTTTTGCAAAAATTACACGACGTGCAGAGGGAACCTCCTTGCTCCTGGGGACGTGTTGATAGGACATGTATTAGTGAATTTGGAGGGAAAAGGTGCGTGTATCTGGATACTGCATCGCTTCTCCCTGCCGTTCCTTTGTTGGATGAGCTAATACAGTTGCAGTTAATACTTAAGTATCGATCTAGCACTTCACAACCCAAGAAGCTGAAATATGCAGGGACTTGAAAGGCATTCGCAGCTCGCATTAGAAAAGGATGGAGTCAGCAAGTTAGATGCTTCCTAAACTGATCCAGGGTGAAGCCGAAATAAATAAATAAGGTCTGATAGAGCTTTGCACACTCTGCAAGTGTATGACTGGCTCACCCCAGTCGCTTGAAGTAGGCAGGGTTACCTTTGGCTTGAACACAGGTACCAAGTACATTTTCCCTGTTTGGTGATTTATTCTTGCTGTCTGTCAGTGCAACGGAGTACAAACAATATTGTAGCTCCTGTCCACACAAAACATGCAATAAAATGCAGCTATTTTAAATCATTTGTTTTAAAGCAAAGCCGTGCAAGGAGAAAAGAAGTTCGATGAAGGTTTGCACTTCAGGTTGTATTTTCACATAGCCTACATGAAAGGGTTAAATCAGCTGCATGGAGAAAACCCAAGACTATAGGAGGTGGATATCAACTCAATGAGAGACAGAGTGGGACTTGAACTCATTAACGCTTTATTTTAAGGGATTGCCTACAACATCAATTATTTAGGGAGCAAACAGGGTCTCCATTGCTCTGTCGCATTATTAATACTTGGTAATGTCAATAAAATCCTACTTCCCTGTAAAGTCCCACCAACAAGACACTATTGACTCACATGGCTATTTTACATTTCAAAAGCTGCTGAACAACAAAAAAAAAAAGGTAATTTGTATTTGTATAGGATTTGTTGTAAATATGATTTACGAACAACATTTCTCAATTGTTATCATACCCATTTTGAATGACCAAGCCCTGTTCCCCTGTGGGTTATTCATGTGCTGTGCCGTAATGAGAAATTTGGCAGATCTCATCTCTTTAGTACATCCTTGTGCCCACCATGAGCTGGGGATCATGTTCCGCCTTGTTTACAGCTGACAGTGTTATTATTCTCGTTAGGACTGTGCTTTCTTATCATATTGTTGTGTTGAGCGAGCCTTTTCCTCTCTGTTTGTGTTTCCTGGCAGGGCTTTTCTTCCCTTATTGACAGTTTGTAAAAATATGCATTAATTTGGAGTTTAAAGCATGTATCATGGTGTCTCTTTGCTGTGTTTGCTTGAAGTTGATTAATGATAGAACCTCACTTGGGGTCGTCCTCTGGAGAGTTGTCTCACAGGTTCTGCATGTTAACGAGAGACGCCGCACACACAGCGAACGATGATTAGCCCAGCCTCTGCCAGCTCGGCGGGCTGACAAACTGCTGCTTTGCCTTTCGGATGCTTATTCCGCTTATTTATCCAAAGATTGTATTAATCAACTTAATATGTCAGCTGAGAGCATTTTTTCTTGATCCTGAGACGGAAACCCGATCAAGGTGCTCCTCCCAGAGTGTTTTCCTGGGGAAGTTGAGCGCTGCCTGCCCGGCAGAGCCTTCACTCGACTCTGGTGGCTGGCGCAGA
Organism: Pterocles gutturalis; assembly: GCF_000699245.1. Taxonomy (NCBI): domain Eukaryota; kingdom Metazoa; phylum Chordata; class Aves; order Pterocliformes; family Pteroclidae; genus Pterocles; species Pterocles gutturalis. The sequence continues at coordinate 4,335 of NW_010136744.1, read as the reverse complement.
AGTTGAGGGTCTTCTCCTTGGTGACCTGGAGCTCCTAAGCTTGGCACACCAGATCTGAACGCCCAAACCACCTCGCTTTTCTCCCAAACCACACGAGCTGTCAAAACTGTTCTTTAATGAGCAACTTGCTGATTGACTGTATTTTTGTTTTTCCAGGCACCCCGTGCATGTCAAAGAAGAACCGTTAGATCCAGATGAAAATGAAGGTCCACTATCCTTAGTGACAACAGCCAACCACAGTCCAGATTTCGATCACGACAGAGATTATGAAGATGAACCTGTAAATGAGGACATAGAATGAGTATGTCTGACATCGTTATCCTGAGAATGAAGATTGGAAGAACACGTCAAACTTAGCTGTGAAGTCTCTCCATTATTGTACAGTCTGGAGGATTCTCAGTCCACTTTGACAACTATGAAATATGTTAACTCTTAGTGCCATCAAGTATCCCATTTGGGAGTATTTTTGATTTTTCTACTTTTTGTTGAAAAAAGGAATTTGTACTCTGTGCATTGGATGGACTTGTTTGGTACTTGGGATTTTCCTCTCTTACAGTCAACATCAGTGTTGTAAATTTGCTAAACTGATTCACTTGCATTTAGCAGCCAGCTGTGGACTGCAGGTCCTGCCAATTTTGGACACTTGAGGACATCAAACTGAGCATGTACACCTGAACTGCAGATCAAGTCTTTGCCCAGATTTTAAGGATTCCAATGGACAACATATTTGCACAGTACTGCATGTTGATTATCACTGCCTTTACTCCATTTTTTTTTTTTTTGGTTTTTGGTTGGTTTCCTTTTTTTTTTTTTTTTGCTTCCATTTGGGATGGGGAAGGCCTGTGTGTGCACGTGTGTGGATATGTGTGTGTGCGTGTGAGCGTGTATATCGGGGAGGGGTTAAAAGAAAAAATGATCCCAAACTTTTTAATGTATTGCTTTTATTGCCCTGCTCCTCTACCATTTTAAGTTCTGACCTCAGGCCTCATCTGGGCCCAGGGCCTCTCGGAGGCTTCAACGTTTTCTGTACTTTGTGATGAATGTTAATAGGTGTTTTTATTATACGAAGCTGAATGTCATTGAATTGTTGTTAGTTTTTTCTGTCATTCATTCCAGTTTCCTTCAGATGCCACCATGTTTTCTTTAGCTATGGAAAACATTCCATTTCGGTGTCTCCTTTTTGTTGTTGTCGTTTTTTGAAAAAAGGTCCCAAATGCTGCACTATACATGTGGAAGGGTTGTCCAACGGAGAGAGAGGAACAAAGTACTGCAAGAATGAGAATGAATGACAGATGAACATAGAAACACTGTAGGAAGCAACACAGATTCATTCCACAAAGCAGTATTTTTAATATATATTTTTTGTTGTTGTTTGGGGGTTTTGATTTTTTTTTATTTTTTTTTTTTGGCAGCAACGGTGAATATTAGCAAATGCCACAAAATTGAACAGCACAAAGAAACGTATGCAGCACCAACAGAGTTCACTTTTATTCGAGGATGAATAGTACAGTGGCAGGTTCTCGGTTGTTTAACGTGAGTTTTAATGGGTCAACAAATCTTTCTGGAATATCGAAGATTACCGAGATGGGCACCTATACATTTATTATTACAATTTAAATTTTTTTTTTCTTTTTGCATTTGCAAATAGTGGTTGGAAAGATGACTTCATTAAATTGTTATTGTACATGGTGATGTTTCACGGTTAAACATCAGTTCAGGATTGCTTGGTGGCATTAATCTGTTTGAATACAAATTAGATTTCAGATTGAACTTGTTACGGGAGTTAATAAGGACAGAGCCCCACTAATGCTAAAGTGTTAATTTTCAGCTGTGCAAATCCAGTACTGCAGTTAAGATTGTTATGCAATATTACACCAGCCAGTATGGAAACCTCACTGTAGGAGACAGGAGATGTAGGAGAGAATTCGCGCCGGGGCTAGTTAGGCAAGACTGGCAAGGCTCTTCAAAGCAAACATGACATACAAAATTTGTTGCGATAGGTCAGTAAACCTCGGTCACCAAACACCTAAAACATTTTCATTCTGCAACCACTTTTCCGTCACTCATTTATTTATGTAGGACTGTAGCTTTTTTATTATTTCAAAAAGCCTTTCAGAGCTTAATTTATATTCTTCTTTGTACCTTTTTTTTTCCTAAAATTACCAAAGATATTACACAAAGGTAAATTATGTTCTCTGTTATATGCTTTATCTTATGAAGCCAAATATCCTCTTCTTGTTGATCAAAGGAGGTTGAAGAATTTAGAGGGAAATGACAAGATGTGGGCTATTGCTAACCTGAGAGGGAAACTGCTCCTTTATTCTAGAAAATTTAGAAGGCCAAGTAGATGTCTGAACCAAAGTTGTTACTTTTTATTTGCAATTCTTTACAGTGACCAAAATGAAAGTCTGTAAAGAGGAATCGAGGAGAGCTTTTGAGGCTAAAACCAGGAATCAGTGTTACTGGTGGAGCTATGAGAAGGGAGCTGGAGAAAGCAAAGACACAGTTATTTCACAGAAAATTAGAGTATCAGATAAAGGAGACAGTTTAATAAAATACAGAAGAGAACAGAAAAGCTCCCACGATTTAACTGGACAACATAATAGTATTTTTAGAATTAAAAAAATTTTTTTGGTCTTTGGTTCTACAGATTGTGTGCCACTTCTGTTTCGGGACTGTGCTAGGATGACTGCTTTAATTTTGGTTGATCTTGGCACATTTGCTCAGTTTTGTTTAGTTTTTGGTCAACATTTTTCATAAGGAAATAACACTCCTGTCCACTCATAAGCTTTGGTACAAGAAATTTTATTGGCAGTTACTTTTATAAAACTCAACTCTGCTTTCTGTTCAAAAGAAAAAAAAGAGAAAAAAAAAGGGCAGTCTGTGGTCATTTGAAACTTTTTTTTTCTGTTTAAATTATATCCAGGCAGCTTCGTGACGTGCCGGCGGTAGCCAGATGGGGATCATGAGAATTGAGCCCTGTCCTTCTAAACTGAGTGGTTTGCTGGTTAGTTCGGTATTCAGAAGGGGGATAAAAATCTGGTAGATTAGTTCATTCTCAGCATGTGTAGCTAGACATGAGTAAAGATAACAGCATGAGAAACTGTTAGTACGCATACCTCAGTCCAAACTGTTAGGGAATGAGTAAATAAAAAATACATTTCACTCAGTTGCACTTAGTTGTATGTCTTGCATGCTTAGTCTAAAGACTGTAGCAAAAATAAAAAAAATAAAAAAAGATAAAAAGAAATAAAAAATTAGATTTTAACATATCTGGCAGGTGTTGCAGCCTTGCAGAAGAACCAACTGAAAATCTCAGGCTTTACATCAAGCAAACTTCACTATGATTTTTACAGTTCTGATTCTGTATCCCTTTGGATATACAGTTGCTTCTTTAGGGAGGGGTTTATTATGTTGTACATATATATCCCACTGTGTCTGTGTGAGCCTTTGTCTTTTGGGGGGAGGGTGGGGAGGGAGGAAGAGGTGGAAAGGTCCTTTTTTTAGATATCATTCCTCAAAAGGAATAAATGCAGACCTGTTTGTCAAAACACCTTTTGCTTTTTGTGCAACTGCTTTATATTAACTATACTAAAAAATAGCTTTGAAAAAAAAAAACTACTGTATGTAATGGAATTGCAGAATACGCTGCACATGTATTTTATTTAGTTATCCTTGCTTTAAAAATATTGGATGACATTTGCTGACATGTGGGAGAAAATCCCTGACTTTTTTTTTCAGCTTTTAAATTGTAACATAGTTGACAGATTTTTTTTTTCTCCTGTTATCATTGATCGAAGCATTTTTGTACAGTTTTTGTGTTTAAGCTGGGTTTTTTTGATACTTTCCCACCCCTTCTGTTATCTTACCACTGCCTTTTCTGGCTGTCTTAAACAAAGTTCATATATTTGAAAGGAAAAAAAAAAAAAAAGTAGTTAAAAAAAAATGTTTTTCTCCTGCTGCAGTAAATATTTTGCATGATGAATTCCAGGGTCACACTTTCAAAGTTTATCAGTGAAGTAGTGATTAATAATGGGGAGTGTCAAACTATTGAACTTTTGTATAAAAAAAAAAAAAAACTTTACAAGGTGCCAAGATGTAAAGACAATTTGTTACATGTTTTTTTTCTCAAAGAAAAGCGTACATTATGAAAGTAGTACCATGTATCAGGTAAATCGCTGTCAGGAATGAGAGTCAAAGCCTTCCTTGTCCACAAAAAAAAAAAAAGTTTGTAAATGTAAAACCTGTTAGGTTTCTGCATTCAACTAGAAGTGAAATGAAAAATCAAGGCTTATGTAGAATAAGTGACCACAAAAAATATTACCTTTTTTGATT
>NW_010136743.1:3217-3465 GCF_000699245.1 Pterocles gutturalis | reverse complement strand
CTCTCGTCCCGCGGGATGCAGCCGGCAGCCCCGATCCTGGAGGGCTGTCAGAAGCCTGCTGGTCACCAAGCATTGCAGTGACGGTCAAAAAGTGTCAGCACGGTTCGGCTGTTGTGGACAGCCGCTGCCAGGCCCTGCAGTTTCATTCAATTTCTTATAAATATGTTTTTCACTACATCTGCTCCAATTGCTGTGCCAAACGCCACCGTGGCCAGCGCACACTGCCTCTAGGAAGTCCATCCATAACG
>NW_010136743.1:2855-3165 GCF_000699245.1 Pterocles gutturalis | reverse complement strand
ACCCCTGCATGGGCCCCCATGCTAGGAACGAGCTCCAGGCTTCCCCCTGCGCTGGATGGGGTGAGCAGGGTTTGTGCAAAAAAAATCACGTGCAGCAGTGTGCCTACTGCGGTGAAAAGGAACTGAGCAGTTCTGGGGTTTGAGTGGAGAGGTTCACACTTGCTCTCCACCTCTCTGCTTTCTGCAGTGTAGTGCTGACGGTGCAAAACCCGACCTGGGGTCTGCCCCACGCTGCCCGTCTGACCGCGGCACACGAGGGGTCTCTGTGTCCCTCTGGGTGTGCACAGGAGCAGGAGAGACCCACGTGTGC
>NW_010136743.1:804-2685 GCF_000699245.1 Pterocles gutturalis | reverse complement strand
CTGCCCCGTCAGTGCAGGCCACGGGCTGGATGCAGCACTGTGCAGCCGTACGCGCTGGAGGCAGCGGATCCCTCGGGAAAGCTGTGGCCAGGCACCTAAGCTGGTTTTTTATCTTTGCCTTTTATAAATGGCTCTGCTAAACTCTGTCCCGGAGCTGTGAGCTTTCCTCAACCAGCATGAAATGTCCTTTTTATGCACATCACCCACTGTGGGAGCGTCTGCTGTGTGCGTGGTGACATGGATGGATGTGGTGACAAAGACAAACCTTCACCCACAACCAGTTGTTAATACAACACAAACCCTTGCTGCTGGACGGCCAATGGGATGCCACATACCAGGAGGGCTTTTCACAGACAACTAGCGGACAAGCTCACCAAAAGGAGGGAAAAAGCACCGTTCTGATGGAAATGGGAAGCCGGGGCCAAGCGCTCCAGGCACCCTTCCTGCTGGAGGAACCGGCCTCGCAGTGCCCGCAGCCAGCCACAGGTGTGCACAGATCCCTCCTGCTCCTGAATCGGATCCTTGTCTGCAGCCTCCTGCACGCCACGAGGATGCGTGCTACCGCGAGGGTTATCGCAGCGATGGGCGCAATGAGCTCAGCGTGCCGGGGAGGCAGCACACGGGAGCCCCCTGTGCCGCCGTGCCCCCCACTCCTCTGGCACCAGCTTTCACTTTATTGACAATTAATTCTGCAGGAAGGAGCGCTGCCGCCGAGGCAAAGAAAAACCCAGGGGTGTTTTACAGCACCATCATTCAGACATTCGAGAAAAAACTAAACAAAAATGCCAGCTCCTTGTAGACACAAAACAATGTTTCAGACTTTTCAAGAGATCTGCTCCACGAGGCTGCCGGTGACCAGCCTTCGCAGCCGCTGACATTGCCCAAGACCAACCTGCCGGGGAAGCAACCCTCCTCTCCCCGATCACAGTGGGCACCGAGACTCAAGAGACAGCTGACGCCTGCAAACGCCCGGCCTTACTGCGAGGGGCTATTTCCTTGGTTGCACTTTTCCAGGATGTTTCTGGGTCACTTGCTACCGTATGAGGCATTACCTGGACTCGTGTGAGCTGTGTCACCCCTCATCAGTCTCAGACTGTGGCAATAAATAGAGTCCAAGCGGAGACACAATTTTTTTCTGCCCTGAAGTCTGGTGGAGAAAGGGCTGCTGGAGTCGGCAGCAGAGCATCGCCTGCCTCTGGCTCCCGCACAGCTCCAGCAACACGGGAGACTCCAGGCTGGAAGTTCACAACGCATATTAATCACGTAACAAAGAAGTCACTGGGGATGTTAGAAAATAAAAGCAAGGATGGAAAAAACAAACTGGAAGTGGGGTGCAGACGAAAAAAGCCCACAGCAGGTGTAACAGAGACGTATAATCGGGGTCTATCACATTGCCTCAACGTCCAGCAGCGCCAGCCATCAGAACAGCCTCATCTTGCCCCTTTCACTTGTGTCACGTCCTGCAGCCGTACAGAGCAATGGGGCTGGCTGGGAATGAGCCCCCAGCCCCAGGCAGTGCAGCCCCCGGCTCAGCTTGGCTCTGCGGCCCCGCAGCTTGCCGTCGGGGCATTAAGCATGCTCTGCTCCGAGCACAAGCGCACTCCAGGGGTTTCCTCCAGCTCGCTCCTCTCAGCACTGCTGGCACCGCTGCTCAGGCAGCCCGCTGCAGGGCTGGCTCCCCCAGACATCTTTGCTCCAGCGTTGCTCTGCAGGACTTCATCCTCTCACCCACACATGCAGCATCTGCCCCTCTTCAGCATCTCTGCATGAGCCGCGTTTTCCCCAGTGCAGCCAGGTACCTCCCCAGGAGCAGCTGCGCACCCAGGCGCCCAAGAAATCCTGTTCTCCCGTCAAACCCTGTGAACCCTGCTCCTCTTCCCG
>NW_010136743.1:0-788 GCF_000699245.1 Pterocles gutturalis | reverse complement strand
CCCTACAAGTCCCCATGAAATCACCAAAATGTTCAGGGCCTGAGGGACGAAGGACTGCCTTTCCCATCCATTCACTGGCTCCCGCAGAGGAGGTTTTTGAACAACTGTCCTTCTGCCCCGTGCGATTATCCCCTGCATGGCAGCCACAGGACGGGTCCTGCTGTGGCGACTGCACTGGGGGCCCCACGGCAAGTGCTGGGAGCCTGTTTCTAGTGGGGTGACCCCAAGAAAGTCAGACGAACTCCCCTGCACCCGCAAGAAGAGCCCAGCCAGGGCAGGAGCAGTCACAGCATGGCACTCAGCGTGCACTCGCCGGGATTTCTCCACGGCTTTCGCTGGCCAAAGCTCCATGACAAAAATTTGGAATTTTAAACCCATAACAAGCCCAGGAAATCTCAGCTGCATTGCCATGAAAACATCCAGCCCCTTTCCTAGACACGCCTGGGCTCACACTGCGGGATGCCGCTCCTGCGCCGGGTGCAGAACAGAGCTCACCTAATGCTAGTGTTAGCAGCGGCAGGAGAGCCCAGGCACGCTCATCACCCCATTTCAGAGCTGCTCCGCTTTTGTATTTATTAGTTTCCCTCAGACAGACACTGGAGCTGCGTCGTGGCATCGCCAGCAGCGTCCTGGGCAGTGGTGCAGAGCGTGGCCGGGGAGGAGGCAGCTCGGCGGCACGGCTCTGATCGGGGTGCTGCTCTGCACCCACCCTCCTCCTGCGCTGCTGCAAGGAGACAGCAAGCCACAGTCCAGCCCCGGCCATGGGGGCTGCGGGACGGGGCTCTGGG
>NW_010136742.1:0-10966 GCF_000699245.1 Pterocles gutturalis | reverse complement strand
TCATCTCGCTCCAGGTGGTCGCTCTCCCAAGGCCTTCTGCCCCCACCCCGGTCAGCTCTCGGTCTGGGATGCTCGGACTGTTATCTCTGTTCCGTGAGTGCGGTTTCGGGACTCTCCCTGCTCTGGGATCGTTAGCCGGGAACAGGCTGAGTCTTGGTCATCAGGTGGGGGCACAGTATCACTGTGTGTCACTCATTTGTATAGTTGTATATAGTATTATTTTCAATATTATTGTAGTTTAGTTATTAAATTGTCCTTATCTCAACCCATGAGTCCTTTTTTCCCCTTTACCCCTTTAATACTCTGCCTTATCCTCGGATGGGGGAGGGGAGGAATTGCATGAGTGGGTGTGTGGTTTGGCCCCCAGCCAAGGGCAAACCCATCACATTCCTTTTTGGCACCCAATGTGGGGCGTCACATCAGTCTATACTGACTCCTTACTATGTAGGAGACTAGCTTTACTTCACTTTTCCATCATGTCCTAGAGGCTTAAGCTAATTAATTTTTCTATGGTTTTGTACTGTTTTCCCATCTGTTTGTGGGTGACACACCCTAATCATTACAAGTTGTTCTACATGTTGGTCAGGCAGGGGCAGCCTGTGCTGACTAACAGACTTTTTAGGTGCCTTTTTCTCCATCACTCATCATATAGCCAAAAAATGCCAGTTATCTTATGGAGAAGAGATGATAGGTCCAAGGAAAGAGGGATGTACATAGGAAAAATAACACACCAGTGGGTTGCATGCCGCTCACTGTCGAAGGACTAAGCATACATAGAGGGCCTGGATGCTAGGGTGAGACATTGATGGTCTTAGAGGCTCCAGGTCTGTAACACTTGCTAACCTGCTTCTGAACTGCAAAAGCACTTGAACTCACTGGACACCTATTTCCTTACTTGATATAAATTTTTGGTAGGTGAGGTCAGATGCCAGGCCTTGAAAGACATAACTCTCACATGACAAACAGTATACATCGTAGAGGGGAAGAAAGGCTGAAGCCCCTGAGTCCTCCCTCACCAAATCTGAGCCTGAGATACCCACATTTCTGTCTCCATCTTGGCCCTGAACCATCTGGCAAGAGTAGATCAGCATCTTTGTCATGTGTCTGTCTGACAGAGGCTGATGATGTTGGCCAGGTGATGTTTCTCTGCCTGGACCCTCTGAGAGATACAACACAGCAAATCAGCTCAGCCATTGCATAGCCCATGCCAGGCAGACAGGGTTCCCCACAAGACGTGGTCGCCCTTCTGCTGCACAGAGGAACCCTGGCTCCTGTGCTTCCCGCTCCCTGCAGCTGCTGTGGAGGGAGAACCACCACTCTCCGTCAGGACAATTTACCGTCAAACAGAAACAGCTCTTGCAGTAGGGATCAAAACCTGCATGATTGCATACTTCATCGCAGTTACAGTTCTAGGCTAGGATTCACAAAATACATCAGAAATTATTTTTATGCAGTGTGATAGTGAATATAAAAGCTTTTACCCTTTATATTCCAATGCTTTGACTTCCTCTGAAGCTTTTTTGAATAGGCCAAGATTTTAAGTTTATCAAAACTAAAATAATCGCTTTCAGTAAAAGCAAAACAAGAGTCTCAGCTGACCAGACTGAAGGTGAAACTATTTAATTTTTAACAAAGGAAGCAAATTACTTAGATTTTATGTTCTATGAATGATCCCCATATATATTTTTAAGCATTGTCACTTCCACAGACAGACAGAACGGGGATCCAGCCTGTTGCTAACAGAGCAGGACAAAGACACGACACGCTGACTTTGTGCTGCAGGGCGTGTTTACCCTGGGTACTGCTGGCAAAGACATGAGATAATTCTGCTGAGACACTCCACTTATTAGCCCAGACTTGGCAGTGTGCTTACATGGTGACTCTTCTTATTTGGTACAAATTTTAGGCAGAGTATGTTCTTGGCTTCTTGTCCTATCCAGTTCAAGTGAACTCAAGGTTTATTTCCCTGTTGAAACTGCACTGTGACAAAAAAGGCACAGCTTTTAATGAAACGTTCTTATTTAAATGTCTTCCCTGCTTCCTTGACAAATAAAGTTATTGCTTGTTTAACATCAACCTACTTAATAAATATAGAGGTTATTTTTTCTGTAGACACTATCATGTCAGTCTTGGCCGCTACATAAAGAAGAACTTAAAGCTTCTTCAGACATAAGGAATGATGAAATCCTCTTGCTTCAAAAACCCACATGTGATGATGGCTAGCACCATGGTTAACTTTTTCTTTGGTTTTGCACTTTTAGGAAGGTGCTTATTTGAAAATAAGCATTCCACAATTCTCTCTGTGAGCCTGAAACACTCTTTTGGGATTGTTCCATTGACATTGGTCTGGAGAGGAATCTGGCAGTCAGGACTGATCACGAAGACAAATTTTGCCAAGGTAAAACCATGGTGTGCTCCTTGGAATTCACACCTGGAATTAACTGGTTTCAGACAACTGTCTCTAGTGCGTATGTGCAGAGGGAGACTGAGAGGCTTGAGGTACGCAGGCAGGTACCTAAAACCAGACACTCCTGACCGCTCCCGCTGCCAACACTAACACCCCGGAGGCTCTGCAGCAGCCAGATCACAGCCTGGCAAGCTGAAAGTTAGTCCAGGAGAAAAAAAAAGAAAAAAAAAAAAAAAAAAAAAGGGAAAAAGTACTTTTTTTGCTCCTGGAATTGGCTCACTGTAGGCAGAGGAGCGGCAGTCCCTGAGCAGGGGCTGCACACCTGAAGCAGTGGGAGCACAACTGCCTGCCCTGGCAGCAGCTGGCCATCAGCAGGGGTTAGCGGGGTTTGGCACTGTCACTGCACTGCAGCCTGAGTGCAGCATCTGGTGGGAGTCTTGGTAGGAGTACAGTGGAGTCAATCAAAGAGCGCACTAGTTTTTTACCAGGCCTGCTAAAGTAATTTCTCACATCTGTCCTCGAAGCTTGACTTTCTTTCAGGTTCCTATCCCATACTTATATAATCCAATGTCTGACTTCAGTGCATTAATCCATTCATTTATTTCAACTAAGTTATCATCTTCAGCGCTTTGGGAGAAAAAAAAAATGAAAACAGCCAAAACATTCACATTTAAAATCCACCTACAGACTATAGTTTTATCATGTATGCTACCTGTCCCTCAAAAAAAAAAAAAAAAAAAAAAGTCTTCTAGTCTTCTGGCTTAACAAGCTGTTATGTTGTCTTGTATTTAAAATGTAGCACCTTTTATGCTTTCAAACCTGTAGGATACTGTAATCATGAGTTACTACCCACATGCAACAGAAAAATCTAAATGAAAAAATAAAAATATCCTCTTTTTCTCTGAGTCAACCACGAGGTGATGCAAACTCTATCATTACTCTCCTGAAGGTATTTGAAAAATGGTATGATATAAGAAACAGTAAGTTTTTCTTAGAATAACCTTAATGTAATAACCCCTCTACAAACTCATTTTCAAGGTCCTGCTTTGGTAGCCTCACCTGTATAGAGGCCTTAACTGAACTGCAGAACATAAAGAAAATATGTTTTGATTTGATAAGATACTTCTGGTTCTTTTCATGGCCGTATTTAAGCAGTCTAGAGCATCTTCTCTTTGGCAAGTGCTGTTCCATGTACTGCTTTGCCTGGTAACTTTACGGTGTAGCTTCTCTTTAAATAAGCATGCTTGCAAGTCTCGTTGTACCCCCGGGGAAGAGGGGGCTTGGAAGAACGTCCTTCTCCAAGCATTCAGGCTGCACAGAGCAGACACAGGCAGAAGGAATGGGCTCCTGCTCCTTGCCTGCCGCTGCATGCCAGCCTGTGTCAGCACCCACCCCAAGGACCACGCATCCTTGCTGCTCCTGGGTGATGTGCAATGCCCGGCTTTAGTTTCACAAGAAAGCAGTGAAGTCCTTGGCCTTCCTCCTCATTTGGCAACCTCAAAAGGTGCAAAGTATTAGAAAAAATGCAATCTATTGTCCCTGTCCATTTGTTGTTCTAAATATCTTTTCAGTTAGAGTACTTTGGCTCACCTATCCTCATGTGCCTTGCACAAAAAGCAGTTTTGGAGATTTCTTCACAGATACTTTCCTTACAGTCAATGTCTGTTTAAGGTTTGGTTCTGATCTGATATACTGAGGTGTAAATTAGTAGCACCCTTAAAATCAATGCACTTTTGCTGTAACACCAATATCAAATCATAACCACATCTTTGTACTCAACCATGTGAGCAAAGACTTTAAATCAGAATCAAAATTTACTGAAAAAAACTGGGATTGAGCTTAATTGTCTCCAGAAGTTTGCTGACTGTAGGTCTGTTCCTGCAAATCTGAAACCAGCAAAAGTCCTGCTAAATTCTGTAAGGAGTTATGCCTGCAGCAAGGTTTGCAGAAAGAGGCCTAATGTGCAATTATAATTATTGGTTCTCATTTTGCAACCAAACATGCTTATCACTGTAAATAGAGTACAGGATTCACTGAAAGTTGTTTCCTGCATGAAAAACAAAACTGATAGCATAAATATGTAATCTAGGTGGGCAGGGGACATTATATACTGTTTATTTTAATTTTTTTTGGTGTTCAGGATCAAACTGAAGGAAAATTCTCCTTATCTCTTGCCTGGCAGCAGAACAAATCATACTGCTTGAACAGTAAAAATACTGAATGGTGAACTACACTGCGTGCTTTCAGTTTTTACTGCTATATGCATATGCACAGCACGTTTTGCTTACAGGACCAAACAGGTGCCCAATATACGATCAACGTATCTGTTTCTTTCTTGACTTCTGCATGAACATTATGCACACAGTGTAACCGTTACATACTACATTCTACAATAGAAGAGAGAGTACAATTTCTGTTATGTATTCAGAGGTAAAATTATAGAGAAAAGATAAGTGAAGGACAGTTCTGGAAAACGGAGATGACAGAGTTTACCTCCTGGAGATAGTGATAGATGATTAATGGTGGCCGTTCGCCTTCAACTGGATAGAGCAATAAACGCTTCCTATGGTATTTTGACCATGTAAGGCTGTTTCAGACATATGGATGACATTTTTACAGCTACTAGAATTTCAGGAGACCTTGGGATCCTGTGCAGTGTGGGATACAGTTCTAGACAGTGTATAAAACTAGGGTTTTATTATTATTAGGAACGTATTCAAGAAAAGCAGATTTTTTAGCTTCTCTTTTTCAAATCTGCTCCTTCCAGAATTGTGATTTTCCTTCTGGGCTACAAGGAGGTTCCACTGTCTTTCATGTGAGTTGCTCACATGTCTTAGATTCCAATTTATTAAAATAAAAAAAAATCAGTATTCAGATTTTTTATATAGTTATGTGTCCCTTGCTAAGTGCTTGTAAAAATCCTGTACAAAACATTCAGGGTTACAAACAACATCAGAAGCCCATGAGTGACTCAGGGAGAGTGAATTCACAGCAGCAGCAGCTCAAGGGAGTGGGTATAGTGCAGAAGTGGAGCTTTGGAGTTCCCTGAAACTAGTATCAGAAGCTATGGGAAAAGCTGCATTTCTTTGACAGCTTATTTCCGTGAGACAGTGGAAGCTGGTGGATTCAAAGTGGATGCTTTAGACTGAGGGTCTAAATGGATTTGATATGCGAATTATCTCTTTTTTTTTTTTTTTAAATAAGTATCTTTGTCTAAGTACATCTTAAATGTATCCTGGGGTTTTTTTCAGAACATAATTGTTGGACTCAAAACCAAGCCTGTACATGAATTTAATAAAATACTCAATTCCTATTATAACATATATACTTTTAAAAATGAGGAAACTGCAAATGTTTACTGGAATTTGTCTCACACTTCCCAAAGAATCATTTTTACTGGAAGACCACATGTTGCATCTAGGAAAGGTTCGGAGCTCTGGAGTGCAAGCTTTGCCCATGTCCTGATTTTTACGTCTTTCCTTACTCCTCATGCTTTCTGCTCTTCTATTCCACCTGCAGAGGCCAGACAGGAACCACAACACCATCCAGTGGGATCACAATTTGGACAAGTACGGGACCAGGCTCACATGGTGACATGAACCTGGAGATCAGTCTACACACAGCCATCATGAACTGGGAGCCTCCTTGCCTGGCAGTCACTTCACCTGGGTAATGTGGATGTGCACTGTTGTTCCAATTATTTAAAAAAAAAAAAAAAAAGGAGAGAAAGAAACAGCAACTGAAACACTTCATATTTCTCATTTATAATGAGGAGGGCAGAGAGGCTTTTAAAGGTAAGTTTATTGTGCCTGGACTTAGAAGAGAAAAAGAATCAAAACTTGGCAGTAATTTTTTTTCCTCTAGGAGAATATAAATGACATTGTGCAGGGGGAATATCTGGTGATGAGAAAGCACAAAATTACAGTTGCAGTGTTGGGACAAGAATGGGTATAGAGGTCCCAGAGCTGTGGATTTCACTGATTTGTGCTCTTCTTAGGAATCAGTGGAGCTTTGATTACAGAATTATTGCCTGTTTGAAAGGAGGATACTTAAATTGTTTGTGCTAGAGAGCTCATAGATTTTCACCTTTTAGAAGCTCCCTGACACCATCCAGAAAAGCACTAAGTGGGGTTTTAATCTAAATGAATTGATTAACTTCCATCTAATGCTGGTGGTGTGCTTTCCAAATGCTTTTTTTTGCCAGTTGTTTTTATGACATTTTACATTCACTTGGGGGTAAGGAAGGAGAGCCAAACAGCAGAGAGTAAAAACATTTTTTACGCAGCAAAGCAGATCTTTTAGTGCCCGATTAAAACATTTGGAAAAAATCTGAAGAGGGCAATAACACAGGAGGAGTTCCTTTCCACATCTCAATTCCCTCAGCAACTCGTTTTCATCACACTCCCATGTGTTTTTTCCATGAGACAGAACAATTGCCAGCTATTGTGTGTAAGGTATTGTGGGATCAGAGGCACTTAGCTATGGTATGTAGGGATATTAATGGGCATTAAAATACTTGAAATTTGCTGAATGCGCTCAGATTTGGTATCTGTGCTCATATACATGAACAGTTGGTTTATGCAGTTTTCAGGATGTGATGTCCCAGTAGGTGCAGCATATTATAACCTGGATTACAGAACATGTCTTTACTGTTTTCAGTTTCCTTGTTGTCCACCTCAACATCACTCCCAGATTGTTTTATGTGATGGTTACACAATAATGTAAAATTGCATTATAACCTTCACCTGACCAAGAGAAATTACAATTATCTGCAGCACTGCAACCCACAGAAGAATAACATTTTGGAGGAGTTAACATCTTGATCCAATATTTAAAAACACTCCAAAAGTTCCAGCAAAAACCTTAGAGAAGAACTGGCCATTTTTTTTTCAGCCTTTGCCTGGACTGGTTATTTGAGGTGAGAGCAGAGGTGAGATGAGGCACACTTCCGAAAAGGCTTTGGAAGAACAGAAAGTGGGGTAGAAAAGGGAGGGATGGAGGGAACATGCCCAACTGCTGTGTACAGATGGAGGCAGATGAGCTGGAGTAAAAAGATCTTAGTAGTGATTTTTAAAGAACAAACGAGAAATATCCCTTTTGTCCTAAACCCGCTAATTGGAAGCCATCTCCTTCTTCATAGGATTCCTCAGAGTAGGAAGATTACTGGTCAAAAAGACCCACAGAAGTCCATCTGCTCTAGTACCCTTCTCTGGAAAACTGTCAGAAGACAACTACCCAAGGAAGAGTAACAAAAAAAGCAACAGTGTATGATATTGCCATTAAATACTCTCCCAACCTACAGCTACTTTCAATGCAGTCATCTCCTGGGCTGCATGTCACTTCAGCAGCATACCTAGTAACTGTCTCTTCCATGGACCTGTGAAGCCCCCCTAAATCCTTGTAAACATTTCACATCCTTCAGCAAGGATTTCCGTAGGTCACACACCTGTGGGGTCTTTTCAGCCTGGTTCCTACGAGATTCATTTTATGCCTCCTACTTCTGGTAACTGGAAGAAACAGTGAACAACTGGTCTCTATCCACCACCTCCATGTCACTCTAAGCTTGTAGACATCTGTTATGCCCTACATTGTTTCTATGAGAGACCAAAGAGTCCTAGCTTACTTGGTTATACCAGGCACTTAAATAATTCCATACATTGGGTTATCTTTGTTGCCCCTGTTTGAACCTCTGGTAATGGCCTCCTGGAAAATCCTCCTGGAAAATCCTCCTGGCCAATACCACATCTGCTCTCTCCAAACCCTGATGTGTGTCCCTCTTCTGTCTCCCCTAGAACCTTTGGACATGCAAATGGAAAAAGGAAAAATGTGTGTGTAAGCCTATAGCTTTGAGTTTGCTGTGAGGTAGCCAATTAGTAGTGTCTTTTAGAGGCAAAGGCAGTAGCTCGAAGCTCTCTGGAGTTTCTGCAGGCTCAAGAGCACAGAGGCAGGTTGAACTCATGCGTTGTGTGAGGCAGCAGAAGGCAAATACACCCGTGCCTCAGTCTTTGCAAGAACTCAGCAGCATGAGAGCTGCTGCCTCTTTGCTGAGACTTCCCAACTATTTCTTGATTTCCCAAAGGTAACTGGAATGCATTTGCTTAAAGATGTGTCCATATGGCATACCTGGCCTGCTCTGAACACAGTTTGGAGAAGTTATTTTGGAGAAACATGTGCAATACCAATTAATTGTCTTAGGTCAGAGTCCTCAGCTAAAGAGCTACAATTGCTCTGTGCCTCCTAGTGCTGGCCTGAGTTTATGAGAAATGTTTTCCACTGCTTTTTTTGTTCTTTTATTTTTTCTGTCATCCTTTTGCCCTAATTATATTTATAACTTTCCCCTATATGGTACAGCTTCTGACATGACAGACAGGACTAGGATTGACACATATTTCTTAGCACAAAATGAAGTCAGATGGTTAGGACATCCCTTTTAATGATGAACATTATAAAACTATATTCACCTCCTGATTGCTTTTCTCAAAAAAAACCCAAAAAAACCAAAAAAACCAAAAAAACCAACCCAACAGATTTTTCCCTTGGATGATGACCAGGTTCAATAGTAATGACAATACCTGTTCAACTGTTTCTAATCAATGGCACACACAGAGGAAATCAAATGATCCTGCGCAGGGCACGGGGCTAGTGATAGATGCCTCAGAAGGACAAGTTGTATTCATAATTCTGAAGAAACCTTCATCCCACTTCAATTTTTCATCATCTTTTATTGACACAAAGAATGCCAGGATAGTAGAAATGGAAAAGATTAGTAGAGTGGGAAAAATATCAGGTTATTTTTCCAGTTTGCACTACACATGTGGTACACATTCTGGTTTGTGTTACAAATGTGACCACATTTTCAGCAAGGCTTGGAAATGTATCTTGGCCCCCTACTACAACTGCCTATTGACCAGGAGTTTTTATAATGAACTGTAGCCTTTTTTTTTTGACTAGTGATTTTTGTTGTGCTTGCACAAATTCCGGAACCTGATGAGAAGTCTCATTTTTTTCTGGGCTAGACTCTATGCAAATGCTTCTAGGACAGGGATCAACAGGGAGAGGCTGCATGGGTCTTTCACGCACCACCCAGGGCACATAAAATGCTTAAATGCTTAAACAAGAAAATGACTTTAAAAACTTTAACAAAATCGGTGAATCACATTAATGAGCAGAGGCACAACACTTGAATCTGTATGCATTTTTCTTCTATTTTAACTGACATGATTATAGATTGACAATCTCATTTAAACCTAGAGGATATTAAAATGTGTATTTTGACATCTCATATACCGATCAATAGATAGCTCATGTAACTAATATTTAGAAGTTACGTACCAGCACTGGGAATTTGTTATTCATCTCAATCTCATCTGCAAACAAATTGAATACAATCCTGAATTTTAAAAAAATTAGTCTTACTGAGACCATGGCTGTGCAACGGGCTCCAGAGAGAACAGTGCTGCTGTACAAAATTTATGACAGGACCCTGGCTTTAAAGAACAGTTTCAATTTCTGTCCTGTTCCTTTCTGGCACAGCCAGGAGGGCTCCTGACTGGGATGGACCATTTGGTTTCACACTGCAGATCAATACTGGGACTTGAGGAACTGAACAGAGATGCTAAAACAGCTGTCAATTGTTTAACTACTTGCTATCACTAATAGTGACCCAGGGGTGAATGGCTTCATATCGCATTACCAAATTCTTGAAGCTCGGGGAAAGTTTTTTTTAAACTTAATTTTTGTAGTGGAATTTACATCCCTGGCTTGGCTACTTTTATAAAATAAAAAGAATAATATGGCTTCTACTTCTACAGGGAGGTGTGCTTATCCTGAGGAATTTGCGGGTCAGTTTGAATGAATTTTGTACTGTATGTGAAAAGATGCCACAGGTTTCTAATGCTCCTATGTTTGTCTGACTTCTCAGTTACATCATAAATCTTTTGCAGATACTATTTGGTTAAATACTTGCTAAAAACAAAGTTTCAAAACTAGTCAAGAAGAACATACACTTTGGAGGCAAAGCCTAGCCATGATACTACAGTTTGCCTTTTACTACTACTTAGTTCAGTCTTTCCCTTTTAACTTTAAATGAAAAAAGAAAGAAAGGAAAAAAAGCCTAGTCTGAAATACATGTAAAACATGTACATGTACACTTGCTTACAGTAAGGTTAATCAGGTTCTCTTACTGTTTGGGGTTTTAATGCATTCAGTAAGATTACACATTGCTAAACTTTTATAAGAACAATTTTAAGTTCCATTAAATATGGAAAATACAAAACTTCATTCATTTCACAGCACGGTGAAGCCTCTGAAACTTTTTTTTTCCCCATGTATAATCACAGTTTCTCTTTCTACAACGACACTAAAACTTTTTTTTTCTCCCAACGTAGCATCCTTCCTACTACTAGCAGAAACTTACAGTATCTATCGCAAGAAAGCGCCGGCGCACGCTACAACTGAACGGAAACAAGCAAACGAACAGCTCAGCAGCGAGAAGAAAAGCCCCAACGCGTCCCTACAACCGCTTCCTACCGGGGGAAAAGGTTCAGCGCAGGGAGCGCG
>NW_010136741.1:87640-98781 GCF_000699245.1 Pterocles gutturalis | reverse complement strand
AGGACGAGGGGGAATGGTTTCAAACTAAGGGAGAGCAGATTTAGGTTGTATATTAAGCAGAAATTTTTCACTCAGAGGGTGGTGAGGCGCTGGAACAGGTTGCCCAGAGAAGTTGTGGATGCCCCATCCCTCGAGGCCAGGCTGGATGGGGCCCTGGGCAGCCTGCTCCAGTGGTTGGCAACCCTCCCCACAGCAGGGGGGTTGAAACTAGATGATCTTTAAGGTCATTTTCAACCCAGGCCATTCTATGATTCTATTCAAACTCTTTAGGACTGTCTCTTAAATAGGCTCCACATCTACACAGCCAGGGACTAGGCTTAATAGTAGGTATTGTCTGAGGTATGATGTAACCTTAGAGGTGATACTTGCAAGCCCACCACTGTCAGTGCCAGGGCCTGGATCACCTGGGTGGGCTTAGCAATGTAAGCTGTAGACACCAGAAAAATTTACTAGAGCAAAAATGATGCCAGTTGGAATTCCAGGCATGATGTATGTTTGACATGCCTGGTGAGAGATGACTTTGAGCTCCACTACCTCACGTTGGATTGAAAGATCACAGCCCAGAATTTTTTTCCAAAGATTTTGCAAGCATCGTGTTTATAATTCTTGCATTTCTCTGTTTTGTTGTTTTATTTACTTGACCTGCATGCGATTCAGTGTCTCCTGGCGACGCTGTTCAGAAGCCTCCTACCTCCACCCTGAGTGGTACAGATGATCCAAGTAGGACATCAAGGGATTCCAGAGGGTGACTCCAGCAAGGAGTCACACCTGGGAAAGTGAGCTCATCCAAACCTTTTCAGATGGCAACTTTTTAAATGCTCTTGCCTGAACTCGGATGTACTGGTGTGCTAGACAATGGCGCACGCAACCATAGTACACAAAAATTGGCCTCATCGGGCAGTGTTAATAAAGAGTTTCAAAAAGATTTGAGGGTCAGAGATAGAAAATTATTTCTAAAACTGCATGTTAGAAATCTGGGCTTTCAGATTATTGGTAAGGAGCACACTGTTGCTGAGCAGCCTACCTCCTCTCCAAACAGCCTTCAGCTAGTCAAAAATCAACGTGGCATCTGAGTCGCCAACATTGCCATTACTTCTGTCAATCGCACACAAAAAATAACGCAGGGAAAGCAACTTTAATTGTTAGTAGGTTCCAGATATCAAAGTTGCAATCTCTTAGCTTTCACCGCTTCATAATAGACCCTCTACCTGGTCAGGCAAGATTTAAGCACATTATGAAGCTTTCTGTGTGTATTGCAAGGCAGGTACTAATTTTTAGGGGCTGGAGACACTACCTATGTGCAGTATACAGGTGTATACTGCAAGGATTTTCAGGATTGCTGGGTTACTGAGAAATCATAACCTTTGACAATATTTATACCCAGTGAGTTTCTTAGAATTATGGCATTACTATTTTTAGCAACACACATTATTATGGATTATTGAAAATTAATGATGAACATATGCTTCATTGAAATATCCCATATCAAAGTGTTTTTAAAAGACAGGTTTCTATTAGAGATCGTGGTTTTCATGATTAAAATTAATGAGCCCCTTCAGAGTCTCTGCAGATATTTGTAAAAAAACATTTTTCCCCCCTCTGATATTTTGATATATGAAAAGAGAATTTTTCTTGCTTCCTGACCAAACTTATTATTTGCTTGTCAAATTTATCCTGATTTTTTTTTTGACATCTAGTTTCAAGAGAATATGAACTAGTATCAGATGAGCACCTGAACTGTCTCCGGTAAATAAGTATGGAGAAGGAAACTGTGTGTCAACCAGATTTTTATTGTAACTTGATAAGTTTCCCTGAAGCTTTGAAATAACCTTTTTTAATTAAAGAATTGTATTTAAAAAGCTTTTGAAAAAGCTTTTTTTTTTGTAGGCTTTGCAAATAGAAAAGTCTACATGTTAAGACTTAGGATTCTTTGTCAGTCGTAATACAGACTAGCAGGGCGAAATGTAAACTTCCTTACTGAACTGGATACAATTTATAAATTTTGTATAGCTGGATCTAAACCTTTTCCTGGAGTTGTTTTAAAGTGTGTCTTCATAAACACTTCCCATGGAGATATTCTTTGTAAAAACAAATGTTAATAACTAACTGACCGAGAATTTATAGAACTGCAGTCTCAACCGCCTTTCGGCCCCAGGGGATTACGGTACAGTAAACCCAAATTTATACAAAGAATTAAATATAAAGTAGAACATAACAAAAGGAATGGAGAATGGTTCTTAGTGTTTTCCTGAATTTAAAATAGTGACATATTCCTGTTACTTTCACTGAAACATATGCATGAACTGTAAATACCAATGTTTAAATTTGGATCTCTGAGTGATCTGCATGGATCTATTTCTTATGAAAAGTGCCTGAATGTGTATATACAGGATAACTTTAGCATAGGTAGAAGTGGTGTTTCCTAAATTGCCTGTCAAGAATGACTTAATCCTACTTTGCAGGAATTGCCTACATCAGTGAGACACATTCATTTCCTTACCCATTCATTTAGGAGACTCTCTGCTGAGAATGTCAAAGAGATGCTAATTAGTATCAGCTATGGTGATCCCTTAGGAATTAGGCCAAAATTCAGAAACCACATAATTACTGAAGTTACTCTATAGTCAAGGATTAAAGTGATGAGTTCTCCTCCCCCTTTTTTTTTTTTTTTTTTTTTTCTTTCTTTTCTTGTTTGGGGAGCAGCTGTCACGGGAAGTCTGCTCCTTAGGTGATCATTGTGTGACCACTTTGTCCCCCTTCAGTCTAGTTCATCTGCTACCAACAATGTGCAAGGGCAGATGCAGGAGAGGCAGCAAGTTTATGTGCAGCCTGGTTGTTTCCCAAAGAAACTGCCTAAAGAAAATGTCAAGCTCTTTGAGCAAGGGACCGATTTTAAGTTAAATCATCTGCTTCATTAACGAGAGACAGCAGAGCTTGGGGCTACAGTGGAGTAACTCTACGGAGAAGCACATGCTACCTGGAGTTAAGCAGAATTCAGCCAGGAAATTCTGTTCTGTTAACAGTGGGTGATCTGAGAAGAATTTAGAGAACCTGTGATACCATTAATGTCTGAAAATCTGAAAAAAATTTCATAAGGCCTTACTACTCTGAAGAAAAAGGGATCATGTAAATTTTCATTCACAACAGAAATAAGAATTGACAGACTTTTGCACAGCTGTTCATAAAATCTCCGGGATAGGAGATCATTTTAAGTAAAGATCAGTCATTTTCTTGAGGATAAATGCTTGTGTCTCCTTTATAAATTTTTCCTGTTCCTTTCCAATCCAAAAATAAATAAAGCAATCTTTTTTTTTTTTTTAATATAACTGCAATTTTTTATTGTGAGCAAAGCAAGTTTACAATACCAAATAGATTTTATTTGGTAGTACATGCAAGAAATGTGATTGCTCTTTGAACCCATTTGACATTGATGATTGGTTTTTAAATTATCATGTTATGCCCTGATAATTCAATGACATAAATCTGATAGCACTACAGTGTTCAAATATATTTTCCTTTGCAGTGTTTGCTTTTCTGGAGTGACTGATTAACCCAGAATCAATCCGATGTATTAGAAGCAGTGAAGCTAATCCCATGGGGTGTGTGACTGTGGAGCTATATTTGCAAAGGACAGATCCCATGCTAACGTAACTTAGCATGCTGAGAAATACAAACATTGAGAGAGGAAAAAAAAAATATGTTAACAAGGGAAACAAATGGTCAGTATTTAAGATAACAAAACCCATGTGAGATACTCTTGAGGCTAGCTACCAATAGGATAGAAATATAAGCAAATGAAAACCCTGATGTAGTCTTTGAACTATAAACAGCAAGGTCCAGGTTCTGCTTTGACCTATATTGAATTAAAAGTCAGCAACAGATCATTTGCAAAATACCATTAAAGTGTATGGTTTTAGTCTGGACCTACATGGGACAGTTCAGCTAAGCAGGTGTAGAGCTCTACCAGATGTTTTGGATGATAAGAATGAATTAAATGGAAGTATTCAAATCTGAGGATCCTTTGTTCTGTATTAAGTATATACCAAGGAGATAAAAAGAAGTGAAGTTATATCTGTGCCTGTGTTTCCTGTATGTAAAATCTCATGAACTACTACTTTTTTTTCATGCTTGCACTACAACTTTCAGCAATTCAGATGCTGAGAGTATGTTTTCTACCTGTGTGAAGTTACGTCGTTTTAGGCAAACAGATAGCTCAAATTTTGGATGCTTCTAGTTACATTTTACATGCTTTCCTCCCTGCATATATATATATATATATTTTTTTTTTATAGCAACCCTAAACTGCTGGTTTTAGTCCTTTATTGAGAATAAACCTTGTACTGAAAAAAGGAGCTGGATTCTGTTTTCTCAAGCGAGTACAGTGCTGTCATTAATAATTAGACAGGTCCAAGCAGTAGAATTTTCATTCCAGGCAATGATATACAGAGAGAGAGGTGGATAAGGTTTGTTTCAGACTGAGAAGTGACTAGGACAGGTTGGAA
The DNA here is from genome assembly GCF_000699245.1 of Pterocles gutturalis. Lineage (NCBI taxonomy): Eukaryota > Metazoa > Chordata > Aves > Pterocliformes > Pteroclidae > Pterocles > Pterocles gutturalis. Next base: position 94,279 of record NW_010136741.1, on the reverse strand, counting down.
GGTGTGTTTTTTTAAACAATTTACTTCTGTATGTGAAAATAAAGTAGTGCAACACTCTGAGAGATAACAAATATTTTAAAATGTAACTGGACTGCGTATCTTCAACCAGGCTCCACAAATTAATTTTAAAATGCCTGTAGTTGTCAGGGATCATGGTGCTGCGTTAGTACACTGAACAGTGCTGGGATCCAGCCTTGATGCTGGCAGTTGAGCATAGTTGTCTGCCCCTTTTCATTGATATGCAATGATTTTGCTCTAGAGCAGCTCAACCAGGCAGAGTCTGAGTGGCCAGAGACTGCTCCCAGCAGAGAGCATGGAAGAGGCAGTGCTGTTCTGCATGGATGCAAGGTATCATGTGCCACATGTCCTGAGGATGGGTCCTGGCATTTCTCTATATTAGAGTAAAGGTGTCTTCTGTTTCCAGGTCGCCAATGTTATGGGCCTGTATTGATTTAATTTCATCCTGACTCTTCCAAGCCAGCAAAAGCTATTTTTAGTTTTCAGTGTAAATTATTTTGTAGAATATACAAAAGCATATTATTTGAACACTCCCTCAACCCACCAAATATTATCAGTCTTCAAAACAGACAACAAAAAAATACATCAGGAATTTTCATTTAAAGTCTTTAATCTTTTGAGCACAAATATTTTCTTTAGCACTTGATCTATAAATCCTTTTCTTGCTCTCTAATCAATCTTGTTTCTTGCTGCTATTCACCTGCAGAAGATATGTTATGTATCAGGAACATTTCCTTTTCTTGATCAACATTTGTTGGCTTATGAGGTTTAATTAACTGGCTTTCATCATACAGTACTCTTTATTTAAGTTTGTTATTTGTTTAAGTATTAAGTATTTAAGTTGCTACTATTATTTTCAAAAAGTATAACAAACATTCATATTGTATTACTTAATATCAAACTAAGAAATCTAATTTCTTGATAAGTCAAGGAACTTTACTTCCTTCAAATGGTGGTGAAATTTAGATAGAAAAGATTTTCAGATGAAAAAATAGGTTTATGTTCAAGACTGTCTCTCATTTTTTCAAATTATTTTGTGTTGAGCAATGAATAATATTTTGGTGAAGCTTTCTTTGGCTTTTAGTCAAGTACTATAAATGAATTCATTAATGGGAATTATTTTTGGGCAGCAGTAGTGGGTGTATGTTTAAGGTGTTATAGTGATGCATGGTACTTTGAGCTTCAACTGTATGCCATTTTTTCATTAGTGGTTCTAACCTAAGAGGTAGTTTGGCTTAAAGAAACAAACAAACAAACGAAACCCCACCCCAATAGTGATCAACCATTATCAATGAGCCAGACTACTACTATTCGGAAGATTCCATTCTAGGGTCTCTGAATGAGACGCCTTCTTCTTGATACCATTAAAAGAAACATGCTCACAGTAGAAGTTGTCAGCTTTATTGCAGAGGTATACTTGAATCATTTACATCAATATCTTTTATTCTGCTTGGGTTTAACAGGTCATAAGAGCAAAATTTGTTTTCATTGGAAAGATTAGATTCACATGTTCAGTAGAAAACTGAGACCATTTCCTAGCCTGAAGTTAGCACAAATGTAGTATGCTGCAAAGACAAACGTTCCTATTTTTCTCACTCAAGCACCAGTGAGACTGTTGTAGAACACAAACAAGATTTGTGTCTAAACAGTAAACAATGCTGACCGTGAGGGCCATGAGCACCGTTGTGTATTACACAAAAGCACAGAGGCATTATTTATTTAACATCAGCATTATGTAGGTTTTGTATATGTAGCTAACCTCTGGATCTACTTTTTGGCAAAAGCAGAGAGTGTGGGAGGAGAACAGCAACAAGGAAGGATAAGAGCTATGACGGTAAAGTAATTCAAGTTCGATTAGTTCTTGACTGTGATCTATTTATATATATTAATTAAGAAGGAGCTGACTTTAGGAGGTGATGTTAGAATATATAAAATAGTATTCATGTGAATACCCTGAACATCTTGCCAGAAATAGTAACTAGCAGTCATGGTCATATTTTCAACATTTAGCACTTGAAAAGTATGCATAGCTGGTTAAAGTTTAGTGCTGAGAATTAGTCTGTAATTTAACTATTTTCACCTTTTATTATAGTCAATGTATCTTGTCTGTACTGAACTTTGAATTTTGTTAATTAGCTTGTGCCTTGGAGTTGTCAACTGATACCTGTTGTAGCCCTACAAAGATCTGCAAGTCTGTGATGTAGTATAGTGCATCCTGGTAAAAGCTAGGAAGTTCTGATATTGAAGTATATGCTTCATTGTAGGCAGTGGTTGCACTAGCTCTTGGGAGCTTCTATCTACATGTTTAATTTAGCAGTGTTCTTGGTCAGAAGCACGTCTTTTCAAGAAGCGGTGAAAATGTTACTTGTGGGTTGCATATTTTCTTCTTGTTTCATTTTCAGTAGACATGGAAAACGACTGTGAAAGGAATGAAAAAATGGGGCCATTATTTACTTTCTGTGAAAATTTTTGTTACTGAATCTCAAATTATGTTGTCTTTCATCCATGTAAAGATTAAACCTTCCTAAAACACAAAGAAAGTAATAATCAGGGAAGTTACCATAGTAGCATCAGCCTCAGTCACCATATATATTATTTAATATATTTCAGTTGAAATGTATGCTGTTCTGGATATCATTAAAAAAATTCAAAGTGATTAAAGATTTTATTTTTAAAGCAGGCATGCCAAATAAAAGCATTCTCCAGGATGTTGATAGCTGGAATAAAAATGTCTACATATCTTCTGAGTGCAGAGTAATAGCAAGGGATGGGAGGGGTTCAGGATAAGGAAGGATCCAATTGTCTTGACATTTGAGCTCCAAGTCAAAGCAGGGAGGGGATTATTTTGTAAATGTAGATAACACGTCTCTTATGAGTTTACATGATGAAATAATATAAATGTGAACCAGGTGTGAAATTTTAGTTTTATACAGTAACAATGGAAATTAAAATAATAGGTAAATGATTTTTTAAAGCTGGACAGAACCTACTTTACTTGCCTTCAGCAGAAGAATCAGTGGAATTTACTCTAGGCAGCTTATCCGTATTCAGGTTACGAGACATTAGGAATTCTCCCCATTTTCCCTTCAGACTGCAGCTACTCTTTCTCATTTTGAGATGTTTATTCTGAATCAGGGACACCTGTTCCATGGGTAGAGCAGTAAGCCAGTGTTACCACTTTTTATACATTGGTTTGCTCCAGGTGTATGACTTCTTACCTTGGTGAACAAGCATCGGGCTGTCCATCAGTCCTTCTGCCTGCTACCTCAGGGAGTCTCCAACAGAACCTGTAAAGATTTATTGCCTGGAGGTCCATGGTAGCAGAAAGGCTAGTACATTACAAAATACAGTGCTTGATCACAACAGTAAGATTCTTTGAAGGGTTTATCCTAATGAATATTGAAAATTGTGTAATTCTTTTCTGTTCTGGGTGTGTATTACTGTCCATACTACAGGCCAAGAGTCTGAACAAAAGCCACGCAGTAAGCAGAACATTCAGGCTCATTTCCCTGTGCCATGTACACATCTTCATCAGTTATTCTGTAGGTGACAAAAGACTAGCTTCAGGTTGGTGTAACTGGACTCTATAGGCTACATCTGTAATTACTGTAGAGTCTACAAGGAGGAATGAGGACACCATCAATATATTTCTGGTTGTTCTGGGTTAAGCTGAGACAGAGACAGAGTTAACTTTCTTCATAATAGCTAGCAAGAGGCTGTGTTTTGGATTTGTGCTCAGAAGAAAGCTGATAAAAAGTGATGTTTACGCGGCTGCCAAGTCTTTCAGTTTCTCTGGTTGTCTGCAAACAGGAGAAGCTGGGAAGGAGCACAGCCTCAGTTACTAGCCCAGGATTTGATCTTGGGTTTGGGATTGGGACACAGAGTGGCCAATAATCTATTCCATAACATACACGTCATGCCCAGTATATAAGTGAGGACCCTCCAGAAGATCAGCCCTTTTTGGTTACGCATCTCTTTTGCTCCGGGTCATCTCGCTCCAGGTGGTCGCTCTCCCAAGGCCTTCCTTCCCCCCAACCCTGGAGATAACTCGGACTGTTATCTTCGTTCCGTGAATGCGGTTTCGGGACTCTCCCTGCTCCGGGATCGTTAGCCAGGAACAGGCTGAGCCTTGGTCATCGGGTGAGGGGGCAGTATCACTGTGTATCATTCATTTGTATGTTTGTATATAGGATTATTTTCAATATTATTGTAGTTGAGTTATTAAATTGTTCTTCTCAACCCACGAGTCCTTTTTTTTTTCCCTTTACTCCTTTAATTCTCTCCCCTATTCTCGGGGGTGCGGGGGTTTGGGTGATTGGGTGTGTGGTTTGGCCCCCAGCCAAGGGCAAACCTGTCACATTCCTTTTTGGTGTCCAACGTGGGGCTCAAACGGTTGAGATAATGACAGACTTGAACAGGGAAACGCTTTCTTCTAACCACTGAAATACTGGGCTGCACAGATGGAGAGCAGGCTCTATCTTCTCTAAATTTCCAGGGCTCCCGGGACAGCATCTCAGACAGCTTCTCCACAGCTGAGATGTGAGCTTGTGAGGAGGCATCCTCTTCATATTCCCGGAGTTGGGCACTCACAGTACTCACGGTGATGTCTTCAACATTCATTATTGCTAGTGAGTGACAATATGATGGTGGTGCACTCTGTGGAACCTTGCACACATGGGCCAGTGTGTACTGGGCTTCATCTGGATCTTCGGATGTCTGCAGGTCTATCAGGTCATAATAGATCATCTTCCGCACAGCCAGTTCCTTCAGGTGCTGGATACTACTCTCCATGTTGACCCACTTGCCTGGTTTCCATATAATATCTTCTTTGTAGCGATTGAACTGTCCATCTTTCACTCCACTGCCTACAAAGCAATGTTGAGGGAAGCCGATCTTTCTAGTTTAAATTTGACCATTTTGAATTTCCCTTTATGCCTTCTGTTTGTTTTGACACCAACTGCTGTCAAATCTGAGCCCATCTTAGCAGTATAGAGATTTTAATAAAAATAAATATTTTGTAAAGAATTGTCTTGTAATACTTCAAGTTCTTTTCAGCTTTAGTCTTTTTTCCTTTTGGCAGAACCACAACAAAGGGATTCCTTTCTGGGTAGCCCAGATGTCATTGATACCGCTCCAAGAAGAAAGCGAAGACAAAGGACAGCAAAGCCTGTTGGGACGGGAGCTAAGATGGCTACTTACGAGATAGAAGTGCCAGCCAAGGAAAAGTAAGCAGTTTCCAAATGTGTTCAAAAGTTTTATATCTACAGAAGTCGGAGAGTTTGTGGTTTGTGTTTTTTTGTGTGTTTTCTCATGCAGTTTCATATTTCAGACTGAGTACTATTGTGTTGCATTCTCTATAGTCATTTACGGTAATTTTACCCAACTTTGAATAGATGTGAATGAATAAATTGTCAGGCCCAATGACTTATTGATTTTAATACACCTCTGAAGTGGCAATTGTGAGATTTTTTTATTTAACTGACTTGGATAACTTTAAGCAAATAGATTGAAGCCTACTGAAATGATGTTTTGTAGGTGAGGGTATAACCCTGCAGGCAAAGAAGGATGCATTTATAGCAAGTGTCAAACTGAGATGGACAGCTTCCACTAAGTTGTGTTGCAGAAAGTAGTAGCATTATGAGTTGTCATTTTTCACGGTGAAGGTGGTCAAACACAGGAACAGGCTGCCCAGAGAGGTTGTGGAGTCTCCAGCTGTGGAAATATTCAGAACCCTTCTGTGCATGGTCCTGGACAACCTGCTTTGCTTGAGGAGTGGGGCTGGGCTAGGCAATCTCCAGAAGTCCCTCCCAACCTCACCATCATGTGATTCTGTCTTTGTAATTTCAGTGGAAATTAATTCACAATGTTATATTTAATAGACCTGAATAAATTTCTCCTGAAAATAAGATCAGTGAGGAGAAAAAATAACTCACTCTTAAACACAAGACAGTCAGAATTTATAACATTATAAAAATATATTTTTCTTCTTATGTCACTCTTGACTTCTGGAAATATTTTCACATTATCTGGGAGGTGCTTAGTTATGCATAGAATTTACCTCAGAGCTGCAATATGATTGTTAATTTTCTTCAAAAACTGATGTTTTTCTTAAGATCTATGGTAAGTTAGATTTGAAAATACTTATTTTCCCTTTTTTTCTGTAATATCCAATGGATAATACACTGTTTAAACAGACATGGACACAAGTAAACTACAAAGACATTTCCTATGATTAACAAAGATTTCTGTTTAATCGGCGAGAGAATTGTCGTATTTTGACATAGAATGTTGTGGCTTGATGCCAGCTAGTAATGTTTAAACTTACAATTGTGTTTATTAGTGAAAAAAAAATTATGTTTTTTTAGAGCAGTCTAGAAAAATGTCAAATTCTGCTCTTCTTTTCTTTTAAAGTCTAGCATACTACAATGAACAATGCCCTTTGCCCATTGTATATAGTCAGACACTTTGATTTTGAGAGTCTTGCTGTGTTTGCCTGAAATACAATTTCAGTCTTCGTGATTGTGCAAGGAAAACCTACAGAGGCAGATGATTGTAAAGGAGAATATAGAGGCCTTGGGCAGAGTAATCCTCAGTGTATGAATATTTCAGTCCTGTGTGTAG